>NC_069510.1:145850348-145907848 GCF_027579735.1 Bombina bombina
AGAGAATGGATATATCAAATTCATTTCTAGACTATTTGAGAAATAATCTATGTTAAGAATCCAGTCTATAGCAATATGGCTCAAAAATACTAAATTGTACATTTTCCGATTTGAGAGGGCTAATCCTCCAAATTTCCAAGGTAGAAACAATTTTTCAGTAGAGATTCTAGGCCTTTTGTTCTCCCAAATAAAATATTGTAATGCCGTGTTTAACCCTTTAATGTCTTTGCTATTAAGACAGATGGGTACATTCTGCAGTACATATAGAATCTTTGGGAGTAGAATCATCTTAAACAATGCAATCCATCCTGACATGGAAATAGGGAGGTTCTGCCAATTTCTCATATCTTCTTTTATTGTTTTTAAAATCAGGAGTAAATTTGTACCAATTTTGAGGCTGAGATGAAATATTTATTCCCAAATATTTAAAAGAGTTTACTATGATTTTAAAAGGTATAACTGAAGGCGAGTTTTCATTTTGTCTAATCCAAAGTAATTCTGACTAAGTCGTTAATTCTGTACCCTGAGAATGAACCAAGAGTCTATCAATGATAAGTTTCGGAATATTCACCCTCGTATTAGCTATATAAAGCAAGATATCATCCGCATAGAGTGTGATCTTCAATTCTTTGCTACCTATCTTTTTACCTTCTATTTTATGTCTGATCATTATCGCAAGTGGTTAAATCAAGATATCGAATAGTAATGGGGAGAGTGGACAGCCCTGCCGTGTACCTCTTTCGAGGGTTAACACGGATTATTACATTTTGTTAATTACAAGTTTAGTGTGTGAATTATTATTATTATTATTAGCCTTGTTTAAGGATTAGAATAGTTTGGGAGGCTGCAAAGTTTGAAGTAATCTGATTAGTCTCCACGTAGAAAAAAAAATAATCTTGCTAAATGACTAACAATCCTGGGAGAGAGAATTTTCTAAAAATCATTCAGTAATACATCGCGGCCTGGCACACTTTCTCTGATTGTAAGGTT
The DNA here is from genome assembly GCF_027579735.1 of Bombina bombina. Taxonomy (NCBI): domain Eukaryota; kingdom Metazoa; phylum Chordata; class Amphibia; order Anura; family Bombinatoridae; genus Bombina; species Bombina bombina. The sequence continues at coordinate 145,851,339 of NC_069510.1, forward strand.
TTAATAGTCTGAGTCTATAACTGGGTTTGTAATATTGCTCCAAAATTCAGCCTTATATAATATTTTTGACTCCTTATATGAATACAGCTCCTTTTAATAAACTGAAAATACCTCTAGAATTTCTTTTGGGAAGTTGACAGTTGTATCCGATTCAATTTATGATTCAATCAGAGTAGATTTTTTATTGTTCTTAACTAGGTTAGCTAAAATACCGCAGGGTTATCTACCGATCCTAGGTTAAGGCGAGAGTATTCAGACATCCTTTCAGTTAGCCAGTTTTTAAATTTAATATTAGTTACCAGGTATTTTGGGGGGGGGAACAAAAGGGTGGGGGAAGCCAAATATATAATTTAATTTCTAGTGTAATCGGTGCATGATCCCAAATACAAAATGGTGTGATGCCGGCTTTAACCCCTTTTTTAATTAGGCTCTCATCAACCAAAAACAGGTCTATTCTAGCTAGAGATTTACAAGTTTTTGAGATACAAGTGAAATCCGGTGTAATTGGATTTTGCGTTCTCCAAACATCTCTAACTGCTAAGTTTCTAAAAATATATTTCTGAAGATTTTACTTTCTAAGGCGTCTCTTTTTGTTTTCCTCTTGTTAAGGCCTCTTCTTAACCTGTCTAAAGGATATCGAGGAGACCTATTAAAATCACCGGCCATAATCAGAAACCCCTCCCTTTGCTGCAAAATCCTAAATTGAAGTGAGTCCCAAAAGTCTGAGTCGTACTCATTTGGCGCATAAATATTACATAGCGTATATACACAATTTTCTGTTTTTAACTTTACTAACACATATCTACTTTCTATGTCTGTCAGGACAGATAACATTTTATAATTAAGCTTTTTGCCCATTAAGGTTGCTAAACCTCTCTTCCTAGCAAGGCTTGAAGTAGCTATAACTTCTTTCACCCAAGATGATTTTAATTTTGTGACTTCAACCAAGTTTAAGTGAGTTTCTTGCAGGAAGGCAATGTCCGTATTTAATATTTTAAGATGGGAAATTATTGCCTTTCGTTTTATTGGGGATGTAAAACCCCCAACGTTCCATGATGTTATAGTGAGAGAGTTAAGTCTAGCCATTATTTATAGTAAATATAGAATAAGAGGAGTGGGAGAAGCAGGGGAGGGAAGAAGAGAAAAAAAAGGGGGGGGCAAAAGAATAATCTCATAACAACACAAGACAAATATATTACCCCGTCTGGAGTAATACGAACCCTTTTTCACGTACCTCATCAAGAGACCAAGTACTGATAACCTTAGATCAACCCAAAGAGACCAGCAGCCTTAAAGGGACACTGAATCCAAATTTTTCTTTCACGATTCAGATAGAGCATGACATATTAAGCAACTTTCTAATTTACTCCTATTATCAAATTTTCTTCATTCTCTTGGTATCTTTATTTGAAATGCAAGAATGTAAGTTTAGATGCCGGCCCATTTTTGGTGAACAACCTGGGTTGTTCTTGCTTATTGATAGATAAATTCATCCACCAATAAAAAAGTGCTGTCCAAAGTCCTGAACCAAAAAAAACCTTAGATGTCTTATTTTTCAAATAAAGATAGCAAGAGAACGAAGACAAATTGATAATAGGAGTAAATTAGAAAGTTACTTAAAATTACATGCTCTATCTGAATCACAAAAGAAAAAAATGTGGGTTCAGTGTCCCCTTAAATCAGGGAAATCTTTTTTTCCATAATGAATTTCTCTGCCTCTTTAGCTACTTCAAAAGAATAATTTTGACCATTTAAAGTAATTCTTAGAGTGTCTGGGTACAGTATTGTTGCCCGATGACCTGCCTTAATCAATTTGCTACAAACAGGGGACAGATCATTCCTTTTCAATGGTGTTTCATAGGAAAAATATTGGAATCAGACCTTCTCACTTAACTGAAACTGCCACATAACTTTCTACAGTCTAAGAACACAGAAAAAATCACAGACCTTCTCACTTAACTGAAACTGCCACATAACTTTCTACAGTCTAAGAACACAGAAAAAATCACAGACCTTCTCACTTAACTGAAACTGCCACATAACTTTCTACAGGTAGCCTTCTGGGAAACAGCTTCATTATATTTTACCTGCTAAGTTGTTTATTGTATGTGTTTGTATATTTAGTGATAATTCCTTTTGTTTTGTTTTTACTTTAAATGTATATATTACAGGCTGTGCTAGTCATAATTTGCATCGTTTAAGCAGCTGTTGTACATTTATCTGTCTATTTGTCTTAATGGTTTTATTTCACTCTTATATGTCTGTCTTATCTCTAATATTTTGTTTTTTGATGTGTTTTTTGGTTTCTGCATGACTGACCCTTAGCTTAAAATGTCCATAAATGTACCCTCCCACTCATTTTAACACACTTTCTCTGGACCATCATTAACCAATTTATCTCTCTCCCTTTACACAGTCTAAGAACACAGAAAAAATCACAGACCTTCTCACTTAACTGAAACTGCCACATAACTTTCTACAGGTAGCCTTCTGGGAAACAGCTTCCCTCCCACCCCAAGTTCACTTCCTCATTTATAGATAGTCTCCCACACAACTTTAACTCTCCTGAAATGACAGGTGCACACACTGATCAGCACATCCTTCCATTCCCTTAACCCCATAGAATACACAGTACTTTTATTATATTATGTTTCATATACCTTTCATTCCCTTATGCAATTGCTACAGTAATTCTGTGTCTTATGTTTTTAACTGGTTCCCAATTCTGTAAAAATGCTCAATATATTCATATTCCTTTTTGCTACCCTTTGTCTCTATAACAAACTACACTATTCAATTACTCCTTCTCCATCTCCACCTGCACTGTTCATTAGCCCATCTCTCCTAAACTCACCTTACTTTTCTACTCATGAACTTTACCTATTCCTAAACACTCTCTCTACCCCCTCCACCCCATCTCAAAAGCAGTCTCACTAATGCAAATCTGTATCTCATCTCATGTCACTCTCCCTCTTGCTTCTACTTACTGCTGGTGACATCTCCCCTAATCCCGGTCCCCAACCACTGACAAGCCATGCACATCCATGTGTACCATCCCATAGACTCAGAAAACAAAACTCTGCACACCTTTCTCACATTCCTCTTGAATCTAAAGCCACTACCCCATTCACCTGTGCACTCTGGAACTCTCGCTCTGTTTGCAACAAACTCACTTCTATACATGACCTCTTCATCTCCCGCTCCCTCAACCTTCTGGCCCTAACAGAAACCTGGCTCTCTCCCCTAGACACAGCATCCACTGCTGCTCTGTCACATGGGGGTCTACACTTCAGCCACACTCCTAGGTCTGGTAATAGACAAGGAGGTGGTGTAGGTATTTTACTTTCCTCTCGTTGCACCTTTCAACAAATACACCCTATCTCTTCCCTCACTTTTCCCTCATTCGAAACCCACATGATTCGCTTATTCTCCCCTCTCTCTGTACGTGTAGCAGTCATATACCGACCCCCTGGCTCCGCAACTCAATTTCTAGATCACTTGGCTGCCTGGCTACCCTACTTCCTTTCCTCTGACACCCCTGCCCTCATTCTTGGCGACTTCAACATCCCCCTTAACAATCCCACTGCCTCATCTGCTAAACAACTTCTGCAACTCACTTCCTCCTTCGGTCTGTCACAATGGACTGATTCTCCCACTCACAAAGACGGTCACTCCCTTGACCTGATCTTTAGCTATCGATGCACTCTCTCAAACTTCTCAAACTCCCCTTTTCCTCTGTCTGACCACCATCTCCTTACCTGCAACATTTCATCCCTTCCTACAACTCTCCCACCTTCTACTCCTCACACCAAACTTCACAGAAGCATTAGGTCTTTAGATCAGCAACAACTTGCTAATTCCCTTCATCCACTCCTCTCATCCTTCTCCTCCTTTTCCTGCCCTGAACAATCTATCTGCCACTATAATTCCACCCTTATATCCGTCCTTGACAATCTCGCCCCTCTTACCACTGCTAGGAAATCACACACTCATCCCCAGCCCTGGCATACTCCTCTGACACGGTACCTACGCAGATGTTCCCGTACTGCTGAACGGCATTGGAGAAAATCACGGAGTTCTGATGATTTTCTTCATTACAAATTCATCTTGAACTCCTACTACTCTGCCCTTAATTTCCACAAGCAACACTACTTCTCTACCCTTATCTCTAATCTTTCTTCAAACCCAAAACGTCTGTTCTCCACTTTCAATACTCTCCTCCGCCCTCCCCCACTTCCTATTACAACTTCTCTGTCAGCCCAAGACTTTGCCAGTCACTTCATTAACAAAATTGACTCCATCAGAAATGAAATCAGCTCTCAACACAATTCCATTCTCTCCCCTCCTCAAATACTCTCACCCAACCACAACCCTCATAACCTGAAACTTAGTTCATTCTCCCCGGTTACTGAGGATGAAGTTTCAGCACTTATACTGCGCTCTCACCTCACTACCTGTCCCCTTGACCCTATCCCCTCACAGCTGCTCCCCTCTCTCTCTGCTACCCTTACCCCTATACTAACACACATTTTCAAGCTCTCCCTCAGCACTGGTACATTTCCCTCATCATTGAAACATGCGCTGGTCACACCTATCCTCAAAAAACCTTCCCTTGATCCTACCTCCCCATCCAACTACCGCCCAATTTCCCTCCTCCCTCATGCTTCAAAGCTTCTCGAAAAACTAGTATATGCACGCCTATCCCATTTCCTTACGTTAAACTCCCTTCTTGACCCGCTGCAATCTGGATTTCGTCCCTATCACTCCACAGAGACAGCTATTGTTAAGGTCACCAACGACCTACTTACAGCCAAATCAAAAGGCCACTTCTCTCTGCTTATCCTCCTTGATCTGTCCGCAGCCTTTGACACGGTCGACCACCCTCTTCTGCTCCAAACCCTCCAATCCTTCGGCATCTGTGACACAGCCCTTTCGTGGCTCTCTTCCTACCTGTCAAACCGTACCTTCAGTGTAGCCTTCTCTGGGGCCTCCTCTGCCCCGTCACCACTTTCTGTCGGAGTACCGCAGGGCTCTGTCCTCGGTCCCCTTCTCTTCTCTATCTATACGTCATCACTAGGTTCCCTAATTAAGTCCCACGGTTTCCAATATCATTTGTATGCCGATGACACCCAAATCTACTTCTCTGCACCAGAACTATCTCTTTCCTTGCTAACCCGTGTCACTAACTGTCTTTCTCACATCTCTTCCTGGATGTCCTCTCACTACCTCAAGCTAAATCTCTCCAAAACTGAGCTCCTCATTTTCCCCCCTTCTTCCAAAATTTCCACCCCCAATATCTCTATAACTGTCGACAACTCCATCATCACCCCTACCCCGCACGCCCGATGTCTCGGGGTCACATTCGACTCAGATCTTTCCTTCACTCCTCACATTCAGTCATTGGCTAAAGCCTGCCGCTTTCACCTTAAAAATATCTCTAAAATTAGACACTTCCTTACACAAGACACAACTAAGATTTTAATCCACTCTCTTATTCTTTCCCGCCTTGATTACTGCAACTCTGTCCTCTCTGGTCTCCCCACCTGCCGCCTAGCTCCTTTACAATCCATAATAAATGCCTCTGCCAGACTCATCTTCCTTACACGTCGCTCTTCATCTGCTGCGCCTCTCTGCCAATCCCTTCACTGGCTTCCTCTTGCCTCTAGGATCAAACACAAAACCCTCACTCTGACATACAAAGCACTCAACTGCACTGCTCCCCCCCTACATCTCAGACCTTGTCTCCAGATACTCTCCCTCCCGTCCCCTTCGCTCTGCTCATGACCTCCTACTCTCCTCCTCTCTTGTCACCTCATCACACTCCCGTTTACAGGACTTCTCCAGACTGGCTCCCATCTTGTGGAACTCTCTGCCTCGCTCCATAAGACTCTCTTCTAGTTTTAAAAGCTTCAAGTGCTCCCTAAAGACTCTACTGTTCAGGGACGCATACAACCTACGCTAACCTTTCCTAATACCAGTTCCTCTCCTCCACTGCAATCCCCTGAACCCTCTTAGCATGTAAGCCTAATAGTCCAGCTGTTTGTGGATCACCTTCTTAAGAGCTGACTACAACAGTGCAACTCTTGGCAGGGCCCTCTACCATATAATTGTTTTGTTGTACTCCCCCTTTGGTTATAGCGCTGCGGAATCTGTTGGCGCTCTACAAATAACCGATAATAATAATAATAATAATAAGAATAAAAGTATTTTAGCATTGTCTATAAAAAAAATTGGTTGACTTTTACGAAAGTATTGCATAATCTTTACCTTGTGCTGGAAGTTCAGGAATTTGACAATGATGTGCCTTGAATTAACCTTCCCCCCATCATTTGGTTGAGGTTTCCCCAATCTACGAGCTCTTACAATCACTACGGGGGAGTCAAAACTGGGGATGCTGTGGTAAAATGATGGAGACAAGTTTAAAAAGATCCTCATTTTGTTTATTTTCAGGAACCCCTATTATTCTAATATTGTTCCTTCTGGAATGATTTTCAAGGTCTTCAATTTTGTTCTGTAACTTAATATTGGAAATATTATTGCTTTCCAGTTTAGACTCATGAATTACGTTCACATCCTCTAGATCAGAAACTCTCGGCCTCCTGAAACCTCTTAGAGAACTGTCTCACCTCACTAGTTAAAGCTCAGATGTCATGTTTAATCTCAGTTTTAAGCATTTCAAACTTGGGGTTCAAGGCCAATAAGATATTATCAACCAAGACTTGAGTGTCTATAGAATCACTCAACTGTGTAGTGTTTCCTAATTAAGAATGTATATCAACCAGGGTTTCTACTGAATTCTTATTCTTTCTGTCTCTGTGTTTTGCACCCATAACTGTAATTGAGGTCTTAGTATAGGGGTGATTTAAGGAATCTATCCATAAACAGTGCAAAAAAGAAAAAAAAAAACTAAAAATAGTGTTATGCGTGCTCTTTTAGTGGCAGGTGCTCTACTATAGAAAAAAAATATATGTGTTACAAAAAGTGAGAAAAAAAAAAAAAAAAAAAAGGAGTGAATCCGGTGAGGTTAAGACCAGTTATGACAGCTTTATTGTTTGAGAAATTAGTTCACTAGCACCCCGTTGTGTTTCTTAGTGAGAATATATTAGCTAATATCAACTACTTGTTTGAGGCATTCAGGGTCTTAAAACCACTAAAGTTCAGATATATAAAAAAGTGAATTTAATATTGATCTCTGCACCAGAACTACCTCCTTCCTTGCTAACTAACCCGTTTCACTAACTGTCTCTCTCATATCTCATCTTGGATGTCCTCTCACTACCTCAAGCTAAATCTCTCCAAAACTGAGCTCCTTATTTTCCCCCTTCTTCCAAAATCTCCACCCCCATGTCTCTGTAACTGTTGATAACTCCATCATTACCCTAACCTCACATGCCCAATGTCTTGGGGTCACACTGGACTCAGATCTTTACAATCCATAATAAATGCCTCTGCCAGGCTCATCTTCCTTGCACGTCGCTCTTCATCTGCCACACCTCTCTGCCAATCCCTTCACTGGCTTCCTCTTGCCTCCAGGATTAAACACAAAATTCTCACTCTGACATACAAAGCCTACATCTCAGACCTTGTTTCCAGATACTCTCCCTCCCGTCCCCTTTGCTCCGCTCATGACCTCCTACTCTCCTCCTCTCTTGTTACCTCCTCACATTCCCGTCTTCAAGATTTCTCCCGATTGGCTCCCATCTTATGAAACTCTCTGCCTCGCTTCACAAGACTCTCCCCTAGTTTTAAAAGCTTCAAGTTCTCCCTGAAGACTCTACTATTCAGGGATGCATACAACCTACACTAACCTTCCTATCTCTACTGCTGTCCCCTAAAACCCCATAGCATGTAAGCCTATGAATCCAGCTGTTTGTAGTTAAACTCTCGGCAGGACCCTCTCTCCCCATTTGATACCTATAATCGTTTTTATATACCACCTATGTTTATAGCGCTGTGGAACCTGTTGGCGCTCTACAAATACCTGATAATAATAATAATAATAATCTTCTGATGAACCATGTGCTAATTATGCAACTTATCAGAGACAAATCTCTATATATCTTGCTTAATTCAGTCTGCTAAGTCATAGATTGTAATTTGCGTTTATTCAAACTCACAGGGCAAGAGAAACATTTTGATTGTGATTATTCTATAGCAACACTATATGCAATTTGTACTAAAAGATTAGTACCATATAAGCTTTTAAACTTGAATGGAGCTTAAGGGGGATATCTATCAAAGTGTCAACTATGTTGCATTCGCCGCCATCAATACGCTTGCCTAACGTCAGGGCCACAGATCTCAATACGCTCTCCTTATTTATAAAAAAAAGCAGTCAAAAACACAAGCACCAAGTACGGGGCGATGAGCATCGGACTGTTAACTAACAGTCATTGATCTCGTGTCTATTCGTGTTTTTCCCAACTTTATTTATACCATTTCACTAAACGCCGCCACTATACTAAAATTTTTAACCCCCGCTCCCCGACACCACTGCAACATAAAGTTATTAACCCCTATCCCGCCGCTCACCATCCCCGCCGCAACCTAAATAAAGTTATTAACCCCTATCCCACCACTCCCTGACCCCGCCGCAACCTAAAAAAACAATTTATTAACCCCTATCTTGCTGCCCCCCCGACCCCGCTGCAACCTAAATAAAAACTTAACCCCTAAACCTCTGGCCTCCCACATCACCACCCCTAACTAAACCTATTAACCCCTAAACCGTCATCCCCCCACATTGCAAAAAACTAAATTAAGCTATTAACCCCTAAACCTAACAACCCCTTAAATTTAAATTAAAATTACAACATCCCTATCTTAATATAAAATAAAACTTACCTGTAGAATTAAAAGAAACTAATTTTAAACTATTAACCTACCCTAACTATTATACTAAAATTACATTAAACTACCAATTAAATAAAATAAATTACATATTAAAAAAACCTAACCCTACTAAAATTATTTAAATTTTTAATTAAACATTATTACAAAGTCCTAAAGTACAAAAAAAACCAAAGCACTAAGTTACCAAAAAAAATAAACACTAAATTACGAAAAATAACAAACCAAATTATCAAAAATAAAAAAAATGACACCTAATCTAATAGCCCTATCAAAATAAAAAAGCCCCCCCAAAATAAAATAAAAGTATATTAGTAAAACTGAGATAAGGGAGCAGTCTGCAGAGGGTTAGATACAGGGTAATCACAGAGGTAAAAAGTATATTAATATAACTGAGATAAGGGGGCAGTCTGCAGAGGCTTAGATACAAGGTAATCACAGAGGTAAAAAGTATATTAGTATAACTGAGATAAGGAGCAGTCTGCAGAGGCTTAGATACAAGGTAATCACAGAGGTAAAAAGTATATTAATATAACTGAGCTAAGGAGCAGTCTGCAGAGGCTTAGATACAGGGTAATCACAGAGGTAAAAAGTATATTAATATAACTGAGATAAAGAGCAGTCTGCAGAGGTTTAGATACAGGGTAATCACAGAGGTAAAAAGTGTATTAATATAACTGAGATAAGGGGCAGTCTGCAGAGGCTTAGATACAAGGTAATCACAGAGGTAAAAAGTATATTAATATAACTGAGATAAGGGGCAGTCTTCAGAGGCTTAGATACAAGGTAATCACAGAGGTAAAAAGTATATTAATATAACTGAGATAAGGAAAAGTCTGCAGAGGCTTAGATACAGGGTAATCACAAAGGTGTAAAGTATATTAATATAACTGAGATAAGGAGCAGTCTGCAGAGGCTTAGATACAAGGTAATTACAGAGGTAAAACGTATATTAATATAACTGAGATAAGGGGCAGTCTGCAGAGGGTTAGATACAAGGTAATCACAAAGGTGAAAAGTATATTAATATAACTGAGCTAAGGAGCAGTCTGCAGAGGCGTAGATACAAGGTAATCAGAGAGGTAAACAGTATATTAATATAACTGAGCTAAGGAGCAGTCTACAGAGGCTTAGATACAAGGTAATCAGAGAGGTAAACAATATATTAATATAACTGAGATAAGGGGCAGTCTGCAGAGGCTTAGATACAAGGTAATCACAGAGGTAAAAAGTATATTAATATAACTGAGATAAGGGGCAGTCTGCAGAGGCTTAGATACAGGGTAATCACAAAGGCGAAAAGTATATTAATATAACTGAGATAAGGACCAGTCTGCAGAGGGTTAGATACAAGGTAATCACAGAGGTAAAACGTATATTAATATAACTGAGAAATGGGGCAGTCTGCAGAGGCTTAGATACAAGATAATCACAAAGGTGAAAAGTATATTAATATAACTGAGATAAGGAGCAGTCTGCAGAGGGTTAGATACAAGGTAATCACAAAGGTGAAAAGTATATTAATATAACTGAGCTAAGGAGCAGTCTGCAGAGGCTTAGATACAAGGTAATCAGAGAGGTAAACAGTATATTAATATAACTGAGATAAGGGGCAGTCTGCAGAGTCTTAGATACAAGGTAATCACAGAGGTAAAAAGTATATTAATATAACTGAGATAAGGGGCAGTCTGCAGAGGCTTAGATACAAGGTAATCACAGAGGTAAAAAGTATATTAATATAACTGAGATAAGGGGCAGTCTGCAGAGGCTTAGCTACAAGGTAATCACAGAGGTAAAAAGTGTATTAATATAACTGAGATAAGGAGCAGTCTGCAGAGGCTTAGATACAAGGTAATCACAGAGGTAAAAAGTATATTAATATAACTGAGATAAGGGGCAGTCTGCAGAGGCTTAGCTACAAGGTAATCACAGAGGTAAAAAGTATATTAATATAACTGAGATAAGGGGCAGTCTGCAGAGGGTTAGATACAAGGTTGTCACAGAGGTAAAAAGTGTATTAATGTAACTCTGTTGTTTATGCAAAACTGGGCTCAATGTTATGTATATGACACACATGAACTAATGCCCTCTAGTGGTGAAAAACTGTCAAAAAGCCCTGAGAGAAGAGGCGACCTTCAAAGGCTAAGAAATTAGCATATGAACCTCCTAGGTTTAGCTTTCAACTAAGAATACCAGGAGAACAAAGCAAAATTGGTGATAAAAGTAAATTGGAAAATTGTTTAAAAATACATTCTCTATCTGAATCATCAGTCTTGCAGACTTAAAGAGATATAAACCACAAATTGTTCTTTCATGATTCAGATAGAACATGCTATTTTAAAGAACTTTCTTATTTACTTTTATTATTAAATTAGTTTCATTCTCTTGACATCCTTTGTTGAAGGCTCAGCATAGCTGAATACTGCTGGTGAGCCAGTGACCACAGATACAGAAGTGCAGCCACCAATCAGCAGCTAGCTACCGGACCTACCTAGGTATGCTTTTCAACAAAGGATAAGAAAACAAAGCAAATTAGATGATAGAAGTAATGTTATTTAAAATTGAATCACAATAGAAAAAAAATGTGGGTTTATGTCCCTTTAAATGATAGCTGCACTACGTACATACTATACATTTTAATAAGAAAACCTTACCCTTAGAATTTCTAAACTGTATTTATCAGCTTTGCCAAAACAAAACAACATTTCAGTGTGGCCCTTCATTTGGAATGTTTGGACACCCTGCTGTCCCACAAGGTCACATGACCTGCACCCAAGGATAGCCAGAGATCTGTATTTACACTTTTTTTCATTCCCTAACGAGGCTGCATGGACAGGACATTAATTCTGGCTGCTTCCTGAATGTATCTCATGTTGTTTCAGAAAGATAATGAGTCTGGATTATACACGGTGTACGGAACAATTAGTTTGCTAGACACGTTTTTTATTTCCTCACTGAGATGAGTTACTGGCAATCAGCACTCTCAGTACTGAAACAACCATCTTAGAGATACTAAATTCTTCTGTCAGGACCTATACAGAGCTATACAGTGTGTTTTATACTGAGCTTGTTAAGGCAGAAGACTACATTTAGGAGTTGATTTATGAAGCCGCGTACGCTCCCTTGTCCGCCGCAGCTCGCCTCTGGCAGGCTGAATTCCAGCAGCTATTTTGCACTTTTGTGCAATCCCGCCCCCTGCCCGCGCACAGCCAATCACGCATGGGGAGGAGCTGTCAATCTCATCCGCCTGGGGAGATTAAAATTCGCCACAGGTCCAAAACGTAGCCGTTTGTTGTCTCTTGTCACTTGAATAAAGGACTCTTTCCTTGAAAAAAACAGTGTTGGGACTACTCTATGTTTTTGTATATAAAATAAATACATATACATACATACATATATATATATATGTATAAATAAATGAAAAGAAGTATAGATAACAGCGCCTTGAGGATATTGTAAATTCTATTGTAAATAATATAATAATAATAAGCACTGTGATGCTGCCTATATTACCTGACTAAGTCCCTCTAGCAGCCCCCGCCACCAAGAGTACAGAGTCAATTAATACAAAAATAGGTTAAGAAGAATGGTTTACAGGCGCAAAATAGTGCTTAAAACTGTGAGTTATTCAGTTGACGTTCATAAGGTTCGTTATGTACATGTTTTAAAGTTTTTTTATTTAATTTTATATGTAATTTTTAATGCATTAACTCTTTGTGCAATTTTATGCATTAATTTGTACCAATTTATTTATTGACTAACGAACCTTATGAACGTCAACTGAATAACTCAGTTTTAAGCACTATTTTGCTGCTAGAGGGACTTATTCAGGTAATATAGGCAGCATCACAGTGCTTATTATTATTATATTATTTACAATAGAATTTACAATATCCTCAAGGCGCTGTTATCTATACTTCTTTTAATTTATTTATATATATATATATATATATATATATATATATATATATATATATATATATATATATATATACCGTATTTATATTTTATTAAAATTAAGGGGGGGGAGATAAAAAAAACTGAAATTAAAATCCTCCATGTCTCAAAATTAAATCAATGTAAATATTTGCATAGGAAATTAGCACATCTAGGCAAGTATCCCACTTGCTTTTCCCCAGAAATAACTCATATACATATAATAATCCTGTTAAAAGAATAGCTGTGTTAAAACAGTATTATTTTGAAGCAAAAAAACTGAGAATGTGCATATCTAATTTGCATAACTTACCCAGAATGCTCTTGTGCATTGGTAACATTGTATATGAGTTATTTCTGGGGAAAAGCAAGCTGGGATGCTTGCCTAGATGTGCTAATTTCCTATGCAAATATTTACATTGATTTATATATTTATATATATATATATATATATATATATACACATACACACACACACACTTCTGTATATAACTATATAGATAGATAGATGTAGTTTTTGTAAAATATATATATACACACATACACACACACACACTTCTGTATATACCTATATAGATAGATAGATGTAGTTTGTGTAATATATATATATCTGTGAACATTTTCTTCTATGTAAAGAACATTGGAATATAAAATATTCAAAACAACCTTAGGGTTAGCGCAGTTGGTCTAATGTGTGTCGGATTAGCGGAGGGTTAGGTTTTTTCTAGTTTGCGCTCTCCATTGAAGTCTATGGGGAAAAGAATATAGTAGGGTGGCGATACCCGAAGTCCTGAAGTTAGCCCGCATCAGCTTTTTTTTTTACTAATAACTTGTAATAAACACGCACTAAAAGTTTACTTCTGCCGGTGTTTACATGTGAGTGAAAGCACTAAATAGCGCACCACTTGTAATCTGGCCCATATTTAGCATATTGTGATAAATAAAAGTATTAGATTTTTTTTACATTTGAGATCCAGATCACTAATACTACCTGAAGTTCTAACTGTAGGACACATGGTGCTACACGCATTGCGGGTGTGTTACGTATGTTACGGGTAGGTACAGTCAAGTAAGTAACCTCACACACTATGGGGTAGATTTATCAAATCCAAAATCCATCCAGAATAGCGCATACGAACTGATCGTCATATTCATCAAAGCACTCTGCGCCTATAATTGCGCAAATCTGAAAGAAACGTCTTCGCACTCCGCTTGCATTCGCCTAGGCGCACAGGCGCGCTCCCGAGTGCAACAATACACATTAGTAATAAGCGTAATTTAACAGCCAACCTACAAATACGCCCAGTTTCTTATTTATCATTGCTTTGTGGCGATAGGGAACTGAAATTTTGGCTTCAATTGCGTGATGTATATTTCGCCATACAGACTGAGGCGAACACAATTATAATACATGCTTTTACATCTTGTGATGCAGTACTTTCTTCATTTAACTAATTTTTCAAAGGCTCAGAACCAAGAAGTGACTTATTGCCAGAAATTTGTGCTTCCACAGGCGCATATGGGTACCAACAGTTTTATACATATATATATTTTTTTTTAATTTTTTTTTTTGTGATCTTAAATTATCAACATACGGCAAAAACAGCACAGAAACATTATATAATATAAATATAAGCTAAATAGTTACCTAAAAAACACTTTTTTAATAATCAAGACATGGTAGCGTAAATATTTATAGGGATGTACTGTGTTGAATAGGGAGTAAATGCTTTTTTCGACAGGCGAAATTTATAATTATTACACCCCAGCTCGCCTGTGCAAAGTTACGTCTATGTTTTTTATAAATTCAGGCGCACATGTGCGCTTCTCCGGAGGCGAGCTGGGGTGCAGCTACAGGCGAAGCACATACAGAGTTCACCTAGCCTTTGATAAATCTACCCCTATGTGCAACCTATGTGCAAATACAATGTTAACCCCCTGAATTACGCTATATTACTTTTACTTACATCAATTCCATCATTACTAATGTAGGGGGTACTAGATGCTGATAATGTGATTCAACAAAATCTTATTGGGGACAGTGCATCTCTAAAAGTCACATATAGCAGCTGTGAGTGAAGTAGATCAATTAAAACATAACTGTTAATTATAAAATAACTAAAAACACAAATTCACACCCACTGACCCAATACCAGAATCCCAAGTCACATATAATTGTATAGCAAGTCCAGTTCTCATTACTGTCAAACCGCCATGTAGAAAAAGATTGCTAATCAATACACCTCTATTAATGACAGAATCATGGGGTGTCAGTAAAGGAAGTCATTATTACAATGTGCTGGTCCGTGCGGCTGTAAACTGGAAAAAACTTCCAAAGAATTTCACCATCTAATCAAATCAATTACATTCATATTATTATTATTATTATACTTGATTTATAAAGCGCCAACATATTCTGCAGCGCTGTCCATGAGAACAATTTGTTTAAAACAATGATATAAAACTCGTAAGACACAAGACAAAATTTGACAAACAAATGCAGGAGGAATTGAGGGCCCTATTCCAGTGGGAATTTACATTCTGGTGTTATCTGGGGTCAGTATGTAGAAGGGTTAGCCTTGAGAAGTCAACATTGTGCATTTCAGGTACCAACAGCATTACTACTGTGACTAAACCACCGGACTTGTCCATAGCTTCCTCTACTCCCTCCACCAGTGCCTTTCAGTGCCACAGTCAGCAGCAGTCAATATTTTTAGTTTTACCAAAACTGCTGTACACAAAAATGTGATGTATAAATAAAAAAATAAGTTAAAGGGACAGTCAAGTCCAAAATAAACGTTCATGATTCAGATAGGGCATGTCATTTTAAACAACTTTCCAATTTACTTATCTCAAATTTTGCTTCTCTTGGTATTCTTAGTTGAAAGCTAAACCTAGGTAGGTTCATATGCTAATTTATTAGACACCTTAAAGGCAGTCTCTAATCTGAATGCATTTTTACAGTTTTTCACCACTAGAGGGCGTTAGTTCATGTGTGTTATATAGATAACATTGAGCTCATGCACGTGAAGTTACCTAGGAGTCAGCACGGATTGGCTAAAATACAAGTCTGTCTAAAGAACTGAGATAAGGGTGCAGTTTGCAGAGGCTTAGATACAAGGTAATCACAGAGGTAAAAGGTGTATTAATATAACAGTGTTGTTTATACAAAACTGGGGAATGGGCAATAAAGGGATTATCTTTTTAAACAGCAAAAATTCTGGTGTTGATGCCTCTTTAAATAGTACATAGAATGACAAAACTAAAAGGTAATCGAGCTGATTACAGCTTCAAAATGGCCAAAATGTGCACTGCAGTTTAAAATGAAAATTTTAGTTAAAAGGAAAATTTCGGATGAAATTTGTCTGAAACTAACGTGACCATGAATGAAAATTATTACATTAATATAACAGTGTTGGTTATGCAACACTCGATCTATATTTTTAATAAACAAATAAACTGTTATGATTCAGATAGAGCAAGTCATTTAAACTAACTTGTGAAATTACTTCTATTACCAAATGTGCTTTGTTCTCTTGGTATCTTTTATTGAAGAGTAAAACTAGGTTGGCTCACAAGGGCTCAGGAGTGTGCACGTGTCTTTAGCACTCTATGGTAGCTGTGTTTTGCAACATTATTTGTAGTTTTGTTATACAATGTTGCTGCCATAGAGTACTAAAGACACATGCACACTCCTGAGCCGACCTAGATTTACTATTCAATAAAAAGATATCGAGAGAACGAAGCAAATTTGATAATAGAAGTAAATTGGAAAGTTGCCTTTATCAGAGATCAGCAAACTGCAATTTAACATTTTCAGCTTTAAAGGAGATAAATTGGTAACTATGTGGATAGAACCTAAATGTAAGCGTCCTTTGTGTCTGCTCCGGTTATAAATGATCCAGGTTCCTTTGTGTCTGCTACGGTTATAAATGATCCAGGTTCCTTTGTGTCTGCTCCGGTTATAAATGATCTAGGTTCCTTTGTGTCTGCTCCGGCTATAAATGATCTAGGTTGCTTTGTGTCTGCTCCGGTTATAAATGATCCAGGTTCCTTTGTGTCTGCTCCGGTTGTAAATGATCTAGGTTGCTTTGTGTCTGCTCCGGTTATAAATGATCCAGGTTCCTTTGTGTCTGCTCCGGTTATAAATGATCCAGGTTCCTTTGTGTCTGCTACGGTTATAAATTATCCAGGTTCCTTTGTGTCTGCTCCGGTTATAAATGATCCAGGTTCCTTTGTGTCTGCTCCGGTTATAAATGATCCAGGTTCCTTTGTGTCTGCTCCGGTTATAAATGATCCAGGTTCCTTTGTGTCTGCTCCGGTTATAAATGATCCAGGTTCCTTTGTGTCTGCTCCGGTTATAAATGATCTAGGTTGCTTTGTGTCTGCTCCAGTTATAAATGATCCAGGTTCCTTTGTGTCTGCTACGGTTATAAATGATCCAGGTTCCTTTGTGTCTGCTACGGTTATAAATGATCCAGGTTCCTTTGTGTCTGCTCCGGTTATAAATGATCTAGGTTGCTTTGTGTCTGCTCTGGGTATAAATGATCCAGGTTCCTTTGTGTCTGCTACGGTTATAAATGAACCAGGTTCCTTTGTGTCTGCTCCGGTTATAAATGATCCAGGTTCCTTTGTGTCTGCTCCGGTTATAAATGATCTAGGTTGCTTTGTGTCTGCTCCGGTTATAAATGATCCAGGTTCCTTTGTGTCTGCTCCGGTTATAAATGATCCAGGTTCCTTTGTGTCTGCTACGGTTATAAATGATCCAGGTTCCTTTGTGTCTGCTCCGGTTATAAATGATCCGGGTTCCTTTGTGTCTGCTCCGGTTATAAATGATCTAGGTTGCTTTGTGTCTGCTCCGGTTATAAATGATCCAGGTTCCTTTGTGTCTGCTACGGTTATAAATGATCCAGGTTCCTTTGTGTCTGCTCCGGTTATAAATGATCCAGGTTCCTTTGTGTCTGCTCCGGTTATAAATGATCCAGGTTGCTTTGTGTCTGCTCCGGTTATAAATGATCCAGGTTCCTTTGTGTCTGCTACGGTTATAAATGATCCAGGTTCCTTTGTGTCTGCTCCGGTTATAAATGATCTAGGTTGCTTTGTGTCTGCTCCGGTTATAAATGATCCAGGTTCCTTTGTGTCTGCTACGGTTATAAATGATCCAGGTTCCTTTGTGTCTGCTCCAGTTATAAATGATCCAGGTTCCTTTGTGTCTGCTCCGGTTATAAATGATCTAGGTTGCTTTGTGTCTGCTCCGGTTATAAATGATCCAGGTTCCTTTGTGTCTGCTACGGTTATAAATGATCCAGGTTCCTTTGTGTCTGCTCCGGTTATAAATGATCTAGGTTGCTTTGTGTCTGCTCCGGTTATAAATGATCCAGGTTCCTTTGTGTCTGCTACGGTTATAAATGATCCAGGTTCCTTTGTGTCTGCTCCGGTTATAAATGATCCAGGTTCCTTTGTTTCTGCTACGGTTATAAATGATCCAGGTTCCTTTGTGTCTGCTCCAGTTATAAATGATCCAGGTTCCTTTGTGTCTGCTCTGGTTATAAATGATCCAGGTTCCTTTGTGTCTGCTACGGTTCTAAATGATCCAGGTTCCTTTGTGTCTGCTCCGGTTATAAATGATCCAGGTTCCTTTGTGTCTGCTCCGGGTATAAATGATCCAGGTTCCTTTGTGTCTGCTCCGGTTATAAATGATCCAGGTTCCTTTGTTTCTGCTACGGTTATAAATGATCCAGGTTCCTTTGTTTCTGCTACGGTTATAAATGATCCAGGTTCCTTTGTTTCTGCTACGGTTATAAATGATCCAGGTTCCTTTGTGTCTGCTCCAGTTATAAATGATCCAGGTTCCTTTGTGTCTGCTCCGGTTATAAATGATCCAGGTTCCTTTGCGTCTGCTCCGGTTATAAATGATCCAGGTTCCTTTGTGTCTGCTCCGGTTATAAATGATCCAGGTTCCTTTGTGTCTGCTACAGTTATAAATGATCTAGGTTCCTTTGTATTTGCTCCAGTTATAAATGATCCAGGTTCCTTTGTATTTGCTCCGGTTATAAATGATCCAGGTTCCTTTGTGTCTGCTCTGGTTATAAATGATCCAGGTTCCTTTGTGTCTGCTCCGGTTATAAATGATCCAGGTTCCTTTGTGTCTGCTCCGGTTATAAATGATCCAGGTTCCTTTGTGTCTGCTATGGTTATAAATGATCCAGGTTCTAGAGCCTTCAGAAAGAAAGGCTGAAGTGATATCATCTGGAATTAAGAAACCATCACTAATCTGTTTAGAGATTTGTTTTAGAGGGATATGAAATCCAATTGTGTTTTTCTTTCACGATTCAGATAGAGCATGTGATTTCAAACAACCTTCCATTTCATTTCTATAACCTAATTTGTTTTGTTCTTTTTGTATCCTTTGTTGAAAAGGATACCTAGGTAGGCCCAGGAGCTGCTGATTGCTGGCTGCACATATGCCTCATGTTATTGGCTCACTCAATGGGGCCAATTTATCAAGTCCCGGATGGAGCTTGAGGGCCCATGTTTCTGGCGAGCCTGCAGGCTCGCCAGAAATACCAGTTATGAAGCTCTGAGCAGGCGGACAGACATCGCCGCAATTCAACCCGACCGAGTACAATCGGATTGATTGACACCCCCCTGCTGGCGAATCTGCAGGGGGCAGCGTGGCACCAGCAGCTCACAAGAGCTGCTGGTGCAATGCTGAATACGGAGAGCGTATTGCTCTCGGCATTCAGCGAGGTCTGTCGGACCTGATACGCACTGTTGGATCAGGTCCAACAGACCTTTGTTAAAAAGGCCCCCATGTGTTAAGCTCTTCAACAAAGGATATCAAGAGAAGGAAGCAAATTTGATGATACAAGTCAATTCGAAAATTTTTTTTAAATGGTATTCTCTATCTGAATCATGAAAGAAAAAAATGGGTTTCATGTCCCTCTAAGTCTAAAAGTTGTTTAATATTCTTTTTTGAAACAATAAAAAAAGGATAGAGAGAAAACCTACAGCAGTCCTTGTCTTATTAGAATGCAGCAATAGTGGCTCTTATAGTCTAAGGGAAGATGAGAGCTCTTGCCATCAGTAGTATCAGATATAGCTGGTATAGAGGGGTCTACAGGATAATGCATTTGTTGAGGACTTACAGCGGACAAAGAGGATTGCAGGGGAATGCAACTAGTTCTTACTTAGGGCCTGATGATCTAAAATGATCCTCCAGCACTGCGAGATCCCTAGTGAAATTTTTTAAAAGGCAGATTATGTGAACGAGACTAGCCCAGTGCAATATAGCTTGGCATGATAGTTCTGCTGCATTTACACTTTGTGCTTTCTATTCTATATTACTTTACACTTTAGATTAAGTTTTATTACATTTAAAATTTGCACTTTCTATTTTGTATTTTATTTTGTATATACAGTGGTGTATTTGGGATTGTGATTTTACAAATTCTGATTGTACTTTAATAGTTTTATTTGCAACTTTAACAAATTAGGATCATACTTTGTATATTTATGTGTATCTTTTACAAATTATATTGCAACAGTTGTGTAATTAACTGGAAACACCTCGGACTGATATAAAGGCTCAGTTTGCATCAATTACAAATTAAAACGGAAATGTTTTCACTACAATTTAACTTGCTTTTGTCTATAGTTTAGTATATATTACTTAAGTATATTGTGAATTTTGAGCAAACTTCACCTGCATACAGCTGGCGAGAAAGCTTGTTTAAAATGCTTATAAACTTTCACAAGATCTGTGAGAAAGCTTCAGACATATCCTGGGAATTCCCCTGATCAGCCCAGGGATCACACCTCTGAAGCTGTGTTTTATTTTACAATAAAGAAAATACCAAGTGCAATGTAAGTTGTAAAAGATATGCAGAAATATACAAAATATAATCCTAATTTGTTAAAGTTGATCCTATTTTGTTAAAGTAACAGAAGCTTTCAAAACATAATCAGAATTAGTAAAATCACTGCTGCATCTAAATGTATTAAAATATAAGATAGAAAGTGTAAGGCTTAAAGGGACAGTCTAGTCAAAATTAAACTTTCATGATTCAGATAGGGCATGCAATTTTAAACAACTTTCCTCTTTACTTTTATCATCAAATTTGCTGTGTTCTCTTGGTATTCGTTGCTGAAAGCTAAATCTAAGTAGTCTCATATGCTAATTTATAAACCCTTGAAGACTGCCTCTTATCTCAGTGCATTTTGACAGTTTCTACAGCTAGACAGTGCTAGTTCATGTGTGCTATATAGATAACATTGTTCTCAGTCCCATGGAGTTATTTATGAGTCAGCACTGATTGACTAAAATGCAAGTCTTTCAAAAGCACTGAGACAAGGGGCAGTCAGCAGGTAATGACAGAGGTAAAAAGTATATTAAAGGGACACTGACCCCAAATTTTTTGTTTCATGATTCAGATAGAGCATGACATTTTAGCAACTTTCTAATTTACTCCTATTATCAAATTTTCGGCCCATTTTTGGTGAACAACCTAGGTTGTACTTGCTGATTGGACAGCACCAATAAACAAGTGCTGTCCAGTGTCTAAACCAAAAAATGGCTGGCTCTTTAGCTTAGATGCCTTCTTTTTCAAATAAAGATAGCAAGAGAGCGAAGAAAAATTGATAATAGGAGTAAATTAGAAAGTTGGATGCTCTATCTGAATCAGAAAATAAAAAAAAATTGGGTTCAGTGTCCCTTTAATATAACAGTGTTATGCAAAACTGGGGAATATGTAATAAAGGGATTATCTATCTTTTTTAACAATAACCATTCTAGAGTAGACTGTCCCTTTAAATGTAATAATACTGAAAGGACCAAATCTGAAATACAAAGAGTAATAAAGCTCTCATATCATGCGGTGCTACATTGCACTGGGCTTGAGAGAGATCTCACAGTGCTGGAGAGTTTCGCACTTTTTCTCTGATCATTCGGTGGAGTCTGCAGTACATGCAGGAGAAGCTTTTGTTATCAGGGCCGAGAACTTATAACTCGCTAATTTTGGAGATACAATAATCTTTATGGCCTAATCAATGTATCAACTACAATTATTATTAGCTACAACTGAGCTTTGGATGTAGAGAGGATCAGTATTCATTAGATGGCAGTATGTAAATAAATAGGCTGTGTTAGTGTGAGGGACGTGGGTATAAAGCGTTACGGAATGCAGAAAATAATTATATCAGAACCATTAAAAATGTGGTAAAATGTGCTTACTGCAAACACAATAGTTTAGGGGGGCATAATAATACTTAGCCAGGCATTCTCAAAAAGTCACGTCAGTTGTCTTTCCCACAAATATCAGATAACCTGCAGAAGACCAGCGATAGGTACCAAGGGCTCATATTTATCACAACCGAGCAGCGATTTTATTGGATTGACTGCCAGTAATAAACTAAGCAGTTATTGTATCCTTCCTAGTTGCTAACTACACACACACACACACACAATGGAGTTGTTTGTCTACCTTTTGGCTACCAGTAACACACATAAAGCAATGATATACTCCTTTTGGGGCTGGTAACACACCCCGGGCAGGCAGTAATTTGATCTATTCCTGCCAGTAGAACACAGAGAACAGTCATTTTACACCCCCATAGTTGCCAGAAACAAACATAGAACAAATAGGTCCCCCCAGTAACACACACAGAACAGTGTTTCAACATCCCTTGGCTTCTAGCGACACATAGAGTAGTCTATATTTGTGATGGAGAAAGGTATAGGATGCCTTAAAAAAAAATTAGCTGCTACCCAGGAAACTTTATATAGTGGATATTTAAAAGGACGATTTACTTGAAAATTGTTATTGTTTAAAAAGATAGATAATCTCTTTATTACCCATTCCCCAGTTTTGCATAACTAACACAGTTATATTAATATACTTTTTTACCTCTGTGATTACCTTGTATCTAAGCCTCTGCAGACTGCCCCTTATCTCAGTTATATTAATATACTTTTTACCTCTGTGATTACCCTGTATCTAAGCCTCTGTAGACTGCTCCTTATCTCAGTTATATTAATATACTTTTTACCTCTGTGATTACCTTGTATCTAAGCCTCTGCAGACTGCTCCTTATCTCAGTTATATTAATATACTTTTTACCTCTGTGATTACCTTGTATCTAAGCCTCTGCAGACTGCTCCTTATCTCAGTTATATTAATATACTTTTTACCTCTGTGATTACCTTGTATCTAAGCCTCTGCAGACTGCTCCTTATCTCAGTTATATTAATATACTTTTTACCTCTGTGATTACCCTGTATCTAAGCCTCTGCAGACTGCTCCTTATCTCAGTTATATTAATATAGTTTTTACCTCTGTGATTACCTTGTATCTAAGCCTCTGCAGACTGCTCCTTATTTCAGTTATATTAATATACTTTTTACCTCTGTGATTACCTTGTATCTAAGCCTCTGTAGACTGCTCCTTATCTCAGTTATATTAATATACTTTTTACCTCTGTTATTACCCTGTATCTAAGCCTCTGCAGACTGCTCCTTAGCTCAGTTATATTAATATACTTTTTACCTCTGTGATTACCCTGTATCTAACCCTCTGCAGACTGCTCCTTATCTCAGTTATATTAATACACTTTGTACCTCTGTGATTACCTTGTATCTAAACCTCTGCAGACTGCCCATTATCTCAGTTATATTAATATACTGTTTACCTCTGTGATTACCTTGTATCTAAGCCTCTGCAGACTGCTCCTTATCTCAGTTATATTAATATACTTTTTACCTCTGTGATTACCTTGTATCTAAGCCTCTGCAGACTGCCCCTTATCTCATTTATATTAATATACTTTTTACCTCTGTGATTACCTTGTATCTAAGCCTCTGCAGACTGCTCCTTATCTCAGTTATATTAATATACTTTTTACCTCTGTGATTACCTTGTATCTAAACATCTGCAGACTGCCCCTTATCTCAGTTATATTAATATACTTTTTACCTCTGTGATTACCTTGTATATAAGCCTCTGCAGACTGCTCCTTATCTCAGTTATATTAATACACTTTTTACCTCTGTGATTACCTTGTATCTAAGCCTCTGCAGACTGCTCCTTATCTCAGTTATATTAATATACTTTTTACCTCTGTGATTACCTTGTATCTAAGCCTCTGCAGACTGCCCCTTATCTCAGTGCTTTTGACAGACTCGCATTTTAGCCAATTAGTGCTTACTGATAAATAACTGCATGGGAGTGAGCAAAATGCTTTCTATACAACACACATGAAGTAGCACTTTAAAACTTCAAGGAAAAATACCAAGAGAACAAAGCAAATTTGATGATAAAAGTGAAATGGAAAGTTGCCCTATATGAATCATGAAAGTTTAATTTTAACTAGACTGTCTCTTTGTGTGTAGATTTTCCTGGACTGCCATCTTAAATATTGTTACCCTAGCAGCCCTATTCACACATTTTACTTTATACCACCACTGCATAACATAATGGTTAATATGACGATAGAAAAGTGTTTCTACCAAGAGTTTGACATTTATTTCCAATCTTTGTAATGACCATATGTCTGTAATAATATATTCATGAGTCAAAGGAAACTATTTATGCACTAAATTGTTCATGCAATGCTTTTATGCCGCTCAGATGACAGCAGTTAGAAACATAAAAAGCTGGGTATGAATTCAGGTGCTTAGTTACCAACTTCTTTTGTTTTCAGATCTCTGATTTAGCTCCTAAACTCTCCTCAAGACAAGTGGGTGGCTCAGATTGGAACAAAAACAAAATATAAAAATAAACCTTAATATAATAACGGAAGTTTTCCAAACAAGGAGCTAGGCACTTCTGTAAATATATATTAATATATGCGGCGTGACTTGGCTGAATCAAAGCTATTTAGTAAAATGTTGCTAATTAAATGTGTTTGTTTTGTTCTGTTGGCAAAATCTGTACCAAGTGCTGTGACAGTTCCGTTAGTGCCTGGGATGTATCAATTTGAACAATCGCATATCCGGAGAGCAGCACATTCAGTACTAAAACGATCCATTAAAACAATATCCTAGAACAGATATAAAAAGATGTGAGAGATAAAGTCATGGTAAATCCTTGGGTTTTTGAAACACTAGGATTTACCAGTACTATAAATAATGGCGACTTTCAGTCATGAAGTATAAAAAACTTCATGCTGAATGTACCTTTATTTGCAGCAAGTTTATGCCGAGCGCTCCACACCTATGGCATGAATACACTACAAGATAATTTTATAAAGTTAGAAGTGGAAATGCTCACAGACAGGGAACCTGTACACCCGCAATCACCACTAGCGATGCAGCATCTCCTAGACACATTTAAGACTGCACAAGAGCTCCTTGTGCAATCCTGCCCCCTGCTCTTGAGCAACTAACCCTCGAGAGCAAGGTTTGTCAATCACACCAAACTCATCAGTCTGGGGTGATATTAATGCTCCACATGGGGCATTTACATGCACAATAAACATGCTCTAAATAGTTAGTGCAAGTAATTTTTGCATTACTGACTCACAACCAGGGATAGGCACAGACAAAGGCTGTGGCGGACATTTTCCAAAGTACAGACCTTAGTGAAGGACACCAAGGTACATTTGAAATTAAAAACATTTTATAGTGCTGGGTGTTATTATACTGATGCAGATACCACTGATCCTATAACCAGCCCTCCTCTGGCTATACCCATGTGCCAGTGTCACTACTGTGTCATTATATAGTGCTTGGTGTTATTATACTGATGCAGATACCACTGATCCTATAACCAGCCCTCCTCTGGCTATACCCATGTGTCAGTGTCACTACTGTGTAATTATATAGTGCTGGGTGTTATTATACAGATGTAGGTACCACTGACCCTATAACCAGCCCTCCTCTGGCTATACCCATGTGCCAGTGTCACTACTGTGTCATTATATAGTGCTGGGTGTTATTATACTGATGCAGATACCACTGACCCTATAACCAGCCCTCCTCTGGCTATACCCATGTGCCAGTGTCACTACTGTGTCATTATATAGTGCTTGGTGTTATTATACTGATGCAGATACCACTGATCCTATAACCAGCCCTCCTCTGGCTATACCCATGTGCCAGTGTCACTACTGTGTTATTATATAGTGCTGGGTGTTATTATACTGATGCAGATACACTGACCCTATAACCAGCCCTCCTCTGGCTATACCCATGTGCCAGTGTCACTACTGTGTCATTATATAGTGCTGGGTGTTATTATACTGATGCAGATACCACTGATCCTATAACCAGCCCTCCTCTGGCTATACACATGAGCCAGTGTCACTACTGTGTCATTATATAGCGCTGGGTGTTATTATACTGATGCAGATACCACTGATCCTATAACCAGCCCTCCTCTGGCTATACCCATGTGCCAGTGTCACTACTGTGTCATTATATAGTGCTGGGTGTTATTATACTGATGCAGATACCACTGACCCTATAACCAGCCCTCCTCTGGCTATACCCATGTGCCAGTGTCAGTACTCTGTCATTATATAGTGCTGGGTGTTATTATACTGATGCAGATACCACTGACCCTATAACCAGCCCTCCTCTGGCTATACCCATGTGACAGGGTCACTACTGTGTCATTATATAGTGCTGGGTGTTATTATACTGATGCAGATACCACTGATCCTATAACCAGCCCTCCTCTGGCTATACCCATGTGACAGGGTCACTACTGTGTCATTATATAGTGCTGGGTGTTATTATACTGATGCAGATACCACTGATCCTATAACCAGCCCTCCTCTGGCTATACCCATGTGCCAGTGTCACTGCTGTGTCATTATATAGTGCTGGGTGTTATTATACTGATGCAGATACCACTGATCCTATAACCAGCCCTCCTCTGGCTATACCCATGTGCCAGTGTCACTACTGTGTCATTATATAGTGCTGGGTGTTATTATACTGATGCAGATACAACTGACCCTATAACCAGCCCTTGTCTGGCTATACCCATGTGCCAGTGTCACTACTGTGTCATTATATAGTGCTGGGTGTTATTATACTGATGCAGATACCACTGATCCTATAACCAGCCCTCCTCTGGCTATACCCATGTGACAGGGTCACTACTGTGTCATTATATAGTGCTGGGTGTTATTATACTGATGCAGATACCACTGATCCTATAACCAGCCCTCCTCTGGCTATACCCATGTGACAGTGTCACTACTGTGTCCTTATATAGTGTTGGGTGTTATTATACTGATGCAGATACCACTGATCCTATAACCAGCCCTTGTATGACTATACCCATGTGCCAGTGTCAGTACTGTGTCATTATATAGTGCTTGGTGTTATTATACTGATGCAGATACCACTGATCCTATAACCAGCCCTCCTCTGGCTATACCCATCAGCCAGTGTCACTACTGTGTGATTATATAGTGCTGGGTGTTATTATACTGATGCAGATACCACTGACCCTATAACCAGTCCTCCTCTGGCTATACCCATGTGCCAGTGTCACTACTGTATCATTATATAGTGCTGGGTGTTATTATACTGATGCAGATACCACTGACCCTATAACCAGCCCTCCTCTGGCTATACCCATGTGCCAGTGTCACTACTGTGTCATTATGTAGTGCTTGGTGTTATTATACTGATGCAGATACCACTGATCATATAACCAGCCCTCCTCTGGCTATACCCATGTGTTAGTGTCATTACTGTGTCATTATATAGTGCTTGGTGTTATTATACTGATGCAGATACCACTGATCCTATAACCAGCCCTCCTCTGGCTATACCCATCAGCCAGTGTCACTACTGTGTCATTATATAGTGCTGGGTGTTATTATACTGATGCAGATACCACTGATCCTATAACCAGCCCTCATCCGGCTATACCCATGTGCTAGTGTCACTACTGTGTCATTATATAGTGCTGGGTGTTATTATACTGATGCAGATACCACTGACTCTATAACCAGCCCTCCTCTGGCTATACCCATGTGCTAGTGTCACTACTGTGTCATTATATAGTGCTGGGTGTTATTATACTGATGCAGATACCACTGATCCTATAACCAGTCCTCGTCTGGCTATACGCATGTGCCAGTGTCACTACTGTGTCATTATATAGTGCTGGGTGTTATTATACTGATGCAGATACCACTGATCCTATAACCAGCCCTCCTCTGGCTATACCCATGTGCCAGTGTCACTACTGTGTCATTATATAGTGCTTGGTGTTATTATACTGATGCAGATACCACTGATCCTATAACCAGCCCTTGTCTGGCTATACCCATGTGCCAGTGTCACTACTGTGCCATTATATAGTGATGGGTGTTATTATACTGATGCAGATACCACTGACACTATAACCAGCCCTCCTCTGGCTATACCGAAGTGCCAGTGTCACTACTGTGTAATTATATAGCGCTGGGTGTTATTATACTGATGCAGATACCACTGACCCTATAACCAGCCCTCCTCTGGCTATACCCATGTGCCAGTGTCACTACTGTGTCATTATATAGTGCTTGGTGTTATTATACTGATGCAGATACCACTGACTCTATAACCAGCCCTCCTCTGGCTATACCCATGTGCCAGTGTCACTACTGTGTCATTATATAGTGCTTGGTGTTATTATACTGATGCAGATACCACTGATCCTATATCAGCCCTCCTATGGCTATACCCATGAGCCAGTGTCACTACTGTGTCATTATATAGTGCTGGGTGTTATTATACTGATGCAGATACCACTGATCCTATAACCAGCCCTCCTCTGGCTATACCCATGTGCCAGTGTCACTACTGTGTCATTATATAGTGCTTGGTGTTATTATACTGATGCAGATACCACTGACCCTATAACCAGCCCTCCTCTGGCTATACCCATGAGCCAGTGTCACTACTGTCATTATATAGTGCTGGGTGTTATTATACTGATGCAGATACCACTGATCCTATAACCAGCCCTTGTCTGGCTATACCCATGTGCCGGTGTCACTACTGTGTCATTATATAGTGCTGGGTGTTATTATACTGATGCAGATACCACTGATCCTATAACCAGCCCTTGTCTGGCTATACCCATGTGCCGGTGTCACTACTGTGTCATTATATAGTGCTGGGTGTTATTATACTGATGCAGATACCACTGATCCTATAACCAGCCCTCCTCTGGCTATACACATGAGCCAGTGTCACTACTGTGTCATTATATAGTGCTGGGTGTTATTATACAGATGCAGATACTACTGATCCTATAACCAGCCCTTCTCTGGCTATACCCATGTGCTAGTGTCACTACTGTATCATTATATAGGGATGGGTGTTATTATACTGATGCAGATACCACTGACCCTATAACCAGCCCACCTCTGGCTATACCCATGTGCCAGTGTCACTACTGTGTCATTATATAGCGCTGGGTGTTATTATACTGATGCAGATACCACTGACCCTATAACCAGCCCACCTCTGGCTATACCCATGTGCCAGTGTCACTACTGTGTCATTATATAGTGCTGGGTGTTATTATACTGATGTAGGTACCACTGATCCTATAACCAGCCCTCCTCTATACCCATGTGCCAGTGTCACTACTGTGTCATTATATAGTGCTGGGTGTTATTATACTGATGCAGATACCACTGACCCTATAACCAGCCCTCCTCTGGCTATACCCATGTGCCAGTGTCACTACTGTGTCATTATATAGTGCTGGGTGTTATTATACTGATGTAGGTACCACTGATCCTATAACCAGCCCTCCTCTGGCTATACCCATGAGCCAGTGTCACTACTGTGTCATTATATAGTGCTGGGTGTTATTATACTGATGCAGATACCACTGACCCTATAACCAGCCCTCCTCTATACCCATGTGCCAGTGTCACTACTGTGTCATTATATAGTGCTGGGTGTTATTATACTGATGCAGATACCACTGACCCTATAACCAGCCCTCCTCTGGCTATACCCATGTGCCAGTGTCACTACTGTGTCATTATATAGTGCTGGGTGTTATTATACTGATGCAGATACCACTGACCCTATAACCAGCCCTCCTCTGGCTATACCCATGTGCCAGTGTCAGTACTGTGTCATTATATAGTGCTGGGTGTTATTATACTGATGCAGATACCACTGATCCTATAACCAGCCCTCCTCTGGCTATACCCATGTGCCAGTGTCAGTACTGTGTCATTATATAGTGCTTGGTGTTATTATACTGATGCAGATACCACTGATCCTATAACCAGCCCTCCTCTGGCTATACCCATCAGCCAGTGTCACTACTGTGTGATTATATAGTGCTGGGTGTTATTATACTGATGCAGATACCACTGACCCTATAACCAGTCCTCCTCTGGCTATACCCATGTGCCAGTGTCACTACTGTATCATTATATAGTGCTGGGTGTTATTATACTGATGCAGATACCACTGACCCTATAACCAGCCCTCCTCTGGCTATACCCATGTGCCAGTGTCACTACTGTGTCATTATGTAGTGCTTGGTGTTATTATACTGATGCAGATACCACTGATCATATAACCAGCCCTCCTCTGGCTATACCCATGTGTTAGTGTCATTACTGTGTCATTATATAGTGCTTGGTGTTATTATACTGATGCAGATACCACTGATCCTATAACCAGCCCTCCTCTGGCTATACCCATGTGCCAGTGTCAGTACTGTGTCATTATATAGCGCAGGGTGTTATACTGATGCAGATACCACTGATCCTATAACCAGCCCTCCTCTGGCTATACCCATGTGCCAGTGTCACTACTGTGTCATTATATAGTGCTGGGTGTTATTATACTGATGCAGATACCACTGACCCTATAACCAGCCCTCCTCTGGCTATACCCATGTGCCAGTGTCACTACTGTGTCATTATATAGTGCTGGGTGTTATTATACTGATGCAGATACCACTGACCCTATAACCAGCCCTCCTCTGGCTATACCCATGTGCCAGTGTCAGTACTGTGTCATTATATAGTGCTGGGTGTTATTATACTGATGCAGATACCACTGATCCTATAACCAGCCCTCCTCTGGCTATACCCATGTGCCAGTGTCAGTACTCTGTCATTATATAGTGCTTGGTGTTATTATACTGATGCAGATACCACTGATCCTATAACCAGCCCTCCTCTGGCTATACCCATCAGCCAGTGTCACTACTGTGTGATTATATAGTGCTGGGTGTTATTATACTGATGCAGATACCACTGACCCTATAACCAGTCCTCCTCTGGCTATACCCATGTGCCAGTGTCACTACTGTATCATTATATAGTGCTGGGTGTTATTATACTGATGCAGATACCACTGACCCTATAACCAGCCCTCCTCTGGCTATACCCATGTGCCAGTGTCACTACTGTGTCATTATGTAGTGCTTGGTGTTATTATACTGATGCAGATACCACTGATCATATAACCAGCCCTCCTCTGGCTATACCCATGTGTTAGTGTCATTACTGTGTCATTATATAGTGCTTGGTGTTATTATACTGATGCAGATACCACTGATCCTATAACCAGCCCTCCTCTGGCTATACCCATGTGCCAGTGTCAGTACTGTGTCATTATATAGCGCAGGGTGTTATACTGATGCAGATACCACTGATCCTATAACCAGCCCTCCTCTGGCTATACCCATGTGCCAGTGTCACTACTGTGTCATTATATAGCGCTGGGTGCTATTATACTGATGCAGATACCACTGATCCTATAACCAGCCCTCCTCTGGCTATACCCATGAGCCAGTGTCACTACTGTGTCATTATATAGTGCTGGGTGTTATTATACTGATGCAGATACCACTGACCCTATAACCAGTCCTCCTCTGGCTATACCCATGTGCCAGTGTCACTACTGTGTCATTATATAGTGCTGGGTGTTATTATACTGATGCAGATACCACTGATCCTATAAGCAGCCCTCCTCTGGCTATACCCATGTGCCAGTGTCACTACTGTGTCATTATATAGTGCTTGGTGTTATTATACTGATGCAGATACCACTGATCCTATAAGCAGCCCTCCACTGTCTATACCCATGTGCCAGTGTCACTACTGTGTCATTATATAGTGCTGGGTGTTATTATACAGATGCAGATACCACTGACCCTATAACCAGCCCTCCTCTGGCTATACCCATGTGCCAGTGTCACTACTGTGTCATTATATAGCGCTGGATGTTATTATACTGATGCAGATACCACTGATCCTATAACCAGCCTTCCTCTGGCTATACCCATGTGAGTGTCACTACTGTGTCATTATATAGTGCTGGGTGTTATTATACTGATGCAGATACCACTGACCCTATAACCAGCCCTCCTCTGGCTATACCCATGTGCCAGTGTCACTACTGTGTCATTATATAGCGCTGGGTGTTATTATACTGATGCAGATACCACTGATTCTATAACCAGCCCTCCTCTGGCTATACCCATGTGCCAGTGTCACTACTGTGTCATTATATAGCGCTGGGTGTTATTATACTGATGCAGATACCACTGATCCTATAACCAGCCCTCCTCTGGCTATACCCATGTGCCAGTGTCACTACTGTGTCATTATATAGTGCTGGGTGTTATTATACTGATGCAGATACCACTGACCCTATAACCAGCCCTTGTCTGGCTATACCTATGTGCCAGTGTCACTAGTGTGTCATTATATAGTGCTGGGTGTTATTATACTGATGCAGATACCACTGATCCTATAACCAGCCCTCCTCTGGCTATACCCATGTGCCAGTGTCACTACTGTGTCATTATATAGTGCTGGGTGTTATTATACTGATGCAGATACCACTGATCCTATAACCAGCCCTCCTCTGGCTATACCCATGTGCCAGTGTCAGTACTGTGTCATTTTATAGAGCTGGGTGTTATTATACTGATGCAGATACCACTGATCCTATAACCAGCCCTCCTCTGGCTATACCCATGTGCCAGTGTCACTACTGTGTCATTATATAGTGCTGGGTGTTATTATACTAATGCAGATACCACTGACCCTATAACCAGCCGTCCTCTGGCTATACCCATGTGCCAGTGTCACTACTGTGTCATTATATAGTGCTGGGTGTTATTATACTGATGCAGATACCACTGATCCTATAACCAGCCCTCCTCTGGCTATACCCATGTGCCAGTGTCACTACTGTGTCATTATATAGTGCTGGGTGTTATTATACTGATGCAGATACAACTGACCCTATAACCAGCCCTTGTCTGGCTATACCCATGTGCCAGTGTCAGTACTGTGTCATTATATAGTGCTGGGTGTTATTATACTGATGCAGATACCACTGATCCTATAACCAGCCCTCCTCTGGCTATACCCATGTGCCAGTGTCACTACTGTGTCATTATATAGTGCTGGGTGTTATTATACTGATGCAGATACCACTGACCCTATAACCAGCCCTCCTCTGGCTATACCCATGTGCCAGTGTCAGTACTCTGTCATTATATAGTGCTGGGTGTTATTATACTGATGCAGATACCACTGATCCTATAACCAGCCCTCCTCTGGCTATACCCATGTGACAGGGTCACTACTGTGTCATTATATAGTGCTGGGTGTTATTATACTGATGCAGATACCACTGATCCTATAACCAGCCCTCCTCTGGCTATACCCATGTGCCAGTGTCACTGCTGTGTCATTATATAGTGCTGGGTGTTATTATACTGATGCAGATACCACTGATCCTATAACCAGCCCTCCTCTGGCTATACCCATGTGCCAGTGTCACTACTGTGTCATTATATAGTGCTGGGTGTTATTATACTGATGCAGATACAACTGACCCTATAACCAGCCCTTGTCTGGCTATACCCATGTGCCAGTGTCACTACTGTGTCATTATATAGTGCTGGGTGTTATTATACTGATGCAGATACCACTGATCCTATAACCAGCCCTCCTCTGGCTATACCCATGTGACAGGGTCACTACTGTGTCATTATATAGCGCTGGGTGTTATTATACTGATGCAGATACCACTGATCCTATAACCAGCCCTCCTCTGGCTATACCCATGTGACAGTGTCACTACTGTGTCCTTATATAGTGTTGGGTGTTATTATACTGATGCAGATACCACTGATCCTATAACCAGCCCTTGTATGACTATACCCATGTGCCAGTGTCAGTACTGTGTCATTATATAGTGCTTGGTGTTATTATACTGATGCAGATACCACTGATCCTATAACCAGCCCTCCTCTGGCTATACCCATCAGCCAGTGTCACTACTGTGTGATTATATAGTGCTGGGTGTTATTATACTGATGCAGATACCACTGACCCTATAACCAGTCCTCCTCTGGCTATACCCATGTGCCAGTGTCACTACTGTATCATTATATAGTGCTGGGTGTTATTATACTGATGCAGATACCACTGACCCTATAACCAGCCCTCCTCTGGCTATACCCATGTGCCAGTGTCACTACTGTGTCATTATGTAGTGCTTGGTGTTATTATACTGATGCAGATACCACTGATCATATAACCAGCCCTCCTCTGGCTATACCCATGTGTTAGTGTCATTACTGTGTCATTATATAGTGCTTGGTGTTATTATACTGATGCAGATACCACTGATCCTATAACCAGCCCTCCTCTGGCTATACCCATCAGCCAGTGTCACTACTGTGTCATTATATAGTGCTGGGTGTTATTATACTGATGCAGATACCACTGATCCTATAACCAGCCCTCATCCGGCTATACCCATGTGCTAGTGTCACTACTGTGTCATTATATAGTGCTGGGTGTTATTATACTGATGCAGATACCACTGACTCTATAACCAGCCCTCCTCTGGCTATACCCATGTGCTAGTGTCACTACTGTGTCATTATATAGTGCTGGGTGTTATCATACTGATGCAGATACCACTGATCCTATAACCAGCCCTCGTCTGGCTATACGCATGTGCCAGTGTCACTACTGTGTCATTATATAGTGCTGGGTGTTATTATACTGATGCAGATACCACTGATCCTATAACCAGCCCTCCTCTGGCTATACCCATGTGCCAGTGTCACTACTGTGTCATTATATAGTGCTTGGTGTTATTATACTGATGCAGATACCACTGATCCTATAACCAGCCCTTGTCTGGCTATACCCATGTGCCAGTGTCACTACTGTGCCATTATATAGTGATGGGTGTTATTATACTGATGCAGATACCACTGACACTATAACCAGCCCTCCTCTGGCTATACCGAAGTGCCAGTGTCACTACTGTGTAATTATATAGCGCTGGGTGTTATTATACTGATGCAGATACCACTGACCCTATAACCAGCCCTCCTCTGGCTATACCCATGTGCCAGTGTCACTACTGTGTCATTATATAGTGCTTGGTGTTATTATACTGATGCAGATACCACTGACTCTATAACCAGCCCTCCTCTGGCTATACCCATGTGCCAGTGTCACTACTGTGTCATTATATAGTGCTTGGTGTTATTATACTGATGCAGATACCACTGATCCTATATCAGCCCTCCTATGGCTATACCCATGAGCCAGTGTCACTACTGTGTCATTATATAGTGCTGGGTGTTATTATACTGATGCAGATACCACTGATCCTATAACCAGCCCTCCTCTGGCTATACCCATGTGCCAGTGTCACTACTGTGTCATTATATAGTGCTTGGTGTTATTATACTGATGCAGATACCACTGACCCTATAACCAGCCCTCCTCTGGCTATACCCATGAGCCAGTGTCACTACTGTCATTATATAGTGCTGGGTGTTATTATACTGATGCAGATACCACTGATCCTATAACCAGCCCTTGTCTGGCTATACCCATGTGCCGGTGTCACTACTGTGTCATTATATAGTGCTGGGTGTTATTATACTGATGCAGATACCACTGATCCTATAACCAGCCCTTGTCTGGCTATACCCATGTGCCGGTGTCACTACTGTGTCATTATATAGTGCTGGGTGTTATTATACTGATGCAGATACCACTGATCCTATAACCAGCCCTCCTCTGGCTATACACATGAGCCAGTGTCACTACTGTGTCATTATATAGTGCTGGGTGTTATTATACAGATGCAGATACTACTGATCCTATAACCAGCCCTTCTCTGGCTATACCCATGTGCTAGTGTCACTACTGTATCATTATATAGTGCTGGGTGTTATTATACTGATGCAGATACCACTGACCCTATAACCAGCCCACCTCTGGCTATACCCATGTGCCAGTGTCACTACTGTGTCATTATATAGCGCTGGGTGTTATTATACTGATGCAGATACCACTGACCCTATAACCAGCCCACCTCTGGCTATACCCATGTGCCAGTGTCACTACTGTGTCATTATATAGTGCTGGGTGTTATTATACTGATGTAGGTACCACTGATCCTATAACCAGCCCTCCTCTATACCCATGTGCCAGTGTCACTACTGTGTCATTATATAGTGCTGGGTGTTATTATACTGATGCAGATACCACTGACCCTATAACCAGCCCTCCTCTGGCTATACCCATGTGCCAGTGTCACTACTGTGTCATTATATAGTGCTGGGTGTTATTATACTGATGTAGGTACCACTGATCCTATAACCAGCCCTCCTCTGGCTATACCCATGAGCCAGTGTCACTACTGTGTCATTATATAGTGCTGGGTGTTATTATACTGATGCAGATACCACTGACCCTATAACCAGCCCTCCTCTATACCCATGTGCCAGTGTCACTACTGTGTCATTATATAGTGCTGGGTGTTATTATACTGATGCAGATACCACTGACCCTATAACCAGCCCTCCTCTGGCTATACCCATGTGCCAGTGTCACTACTGTGTCATTATATAGTGCTGGGTGTTATTATACTGATGCAGATACCACTGACCCTATAACCAGCCCTCCTCTGGCTATACCCATGTGCCAGTGTCAGTACTGTGTCATTATATAGTGCTGGGTGTTATTATACTGATGCAGATACCACTGATCCTATAACCAGCCCTCCTCTGGCTATACCCATGTGCCAGTGTCAGTACTCTGTCATTATATAGTGCTTGGTGTTATTATACTGATGCAGATACCACTGATCCTATAACCAGCCCTCCTCTGGCTATACCCATCAGTCAGTGTCACTACTGTGTGATTATATAGTGCTGGGTGTTATTATACTGATGCAGATACCACTGACCCTATAACCAGCCCTCCTCTGGCTATACCCATGTGCCAGTGTCACTACTGTATCATTATATAGTGCTGGGTGTTATTATACTGATGCAGATACCACTGACCCTATAACCAGCCCTCCTCTGGCTATACCCATGTGCCAGTGTCACTACTGTGTCATTATGTAGTGCTTGGTGTTATTATACTGATGCAGATACCACTGATCATATAACCAGCCCTCCTCTGGCTATACCCATGTGTTAGTGTCATTACTGTGTCATTATATAGTGCTTGGTGTTATTATACTGATGCAGATACCACTGATCCTATAACCAGCCCTCCTCTGGCTATACCCATGTGCCAGTGTCAGTACTGTGTCATTATATAGCGCAGGGTGTTATACTGATGCAGATACCACTGATCCTATAACCAGCCCTCCTCTGGCTATACCCATGTGCCAGTGTCACTACTGTGTCATTATATAGCGCTGGGTGCTATTATACTGATGCAGATACCACTGATCCTATAACCAGCCCTCCTCTGGCTATACCCATGAGCCAGTGTCACTACTGTGTCATTATATAGTGCTGGGTGTTATTATACTGATGCAGATACCACTGACCCTATAACCAGTCCTCCTCTGGCTATACCCATGTGCCAGTGTCACTACTGTGTCATTATATAGTGCTGGGTGTTATTATACTGATGCAGATACCACTGATCCTATAAGCAGCCCTCCTCTGGCTATACCCATGTGCCAGTGTCACTACTGTGTCATTATATAGTGCTTGGTGTTATTATACTGATGCAGATACCACTGATCCTATAAGCAGCCCTCCACTGTCTATACCCATGTGCCAGTGTCACTACTGTGTCATTATATAGTGCTGGGTGTTATTATACAGATGCAGATACCACTGACCCTATAACCAGCCCTCCTCTGGCTATACCCATGTGCCAGTGTCACTACTGTGTCATTATATAGCGCTGGATGTTATTATACTGATGCAGATACCACTGATCCTATAACCAGCCTTCCTCTGGCTATACCCATGTGAGTGTCACTACTGTGTCATTATATAGTGCTGGGTGTTATTATACTGATGCAGATACCACTGACCCTATAACCAGCCCTCCTCTGGCCATACCCATGTGCCAGTGTCACTACTGTGTCATTATATAGCGCTGGGTGTTATTATACTGATGCAGATACCACTGATTCTATAACCAGCCCTCCTCTGGCTATACCCATGTGCCAGTGTCACTACTGTGTCATTATATAGCGCTGGGTGTTATTATACTGATGCAGATACCACTGATCCTATAACCAGCCCTCCTCTGGCTATACCCATGTGCCAGTGTCACTACTGTGTCATTATATAGTGCTGGGTGTTATTATACTGATGCAGATACCACTGACCCTATAACCAGCCCTTGTCTGGCTATACCTATGTGCCAGTGTCACTAGTGTGTCATTATATAGTGCTGGGTATTATTATACTGATGCAGATACCACTGATCCTATAACCAGCCCTCCTCTGGCTATACCCATGTGCCAGTGTCACTACTGTGTCATTATATAGTGCTGGGTGTTATTATACTGATGCAGATACCACTGATCCTATAACCAGCCCTCCTCTGGCTATACCCATGTGCCAGTGTCAGTACTGTGTCATTTTATAGAGCTGGGTGTTATTATACTGATGCAGATACCACTGATCCTATAACCAGCCCTCCTCTGGCTATACCCATGTGCCAGTGTCACTACTGTGTCATTATATAGTGCTGGGTGTTATTATACTAATGCAGATACCACTGACCCTATAACCAGCCGTCCTCTGGCTATACCCATGTGCCAGTGTCACTACTGTGTCATTATATAGTGCTGGGTGTTATTATACTGATGCAGATACCACTGATCCTATAACCAGCCCTCCTCTGGCTATACCCATGTGCCAGTGTCACTACTGTGTCATTATATAGTGCTGGGTGTTATTATACTGATGCAGATACAACTGACCCTATAACCAGCCCTTGTCTGGCTATACCCATGTGCCAGTGTCAGTACTGTGTCATTATATAGTGCTGGGTGTTATTATACTGATGCAGATACCACTGATCCTATAACCAGCCCTCCTCTGGCTATACCCATGTGCCAGTGTCACTACTGTGTCATTATATAGCGCTGGGTGTTATTATACTGATGCAGATACCACTGATCCTAGAACCAGCCCTCCTCTGGCTATACCCATGTGCCAGTGTCACTACTGTGTCATTATATAGTGCTGGGTGTTATTATACTGATGCAGATACAACTGACCCTATAACCAGCCCTTGTCTGGCTATACCCATGTGCCAGTGTCAGTACTGTGTCATTATATAGTGCTGGGTGTTATTATACTGATGCAGATACCACTGATCCTATAACCAGCCCTCCTCTGGCTATACCCATGTGCCAGTGTCACTACTGTGTCATTATATAGTGCTGGGTGTTATTACACTGATGTAGGTACCACTGATCCTATAACCAGCCCTCCTCTGGCTATACCCATGTGCCAGTGTCACTACTGTGTCATTATATAGTGCTTGGTGTTATTATACTGATGCAGATACAACTGATCCTATAACCAGCCCTCCTCTGGCTATACCCATGTGCCAGTGTCACTACTGTGTCATTATATAGTGCTGGGTGTTATTATACAGATGCAGATACCACTGATCCTATAACCAGCCCTCCTCTGGCTATACCCATGTGCCAGTGTCACTACTATGTCATTATATAGTGCTTGGTGTTATTATGCTGATGCAGATACCACTGACCCTATAACCAGCCCTCCTCTGGCTATACCCATGTGCCAGTGTCACTACTGTGTCATTATATAGTGCTGGGTGTTATTATACTGATGCAGATACCACTGACCCTATAACCAGCCCTCCTCTGGCTATACCCATGTGCCAGTGTCACTACTGTGTCATTATATAGCGCTGGGTGTTATTATACTGATGCAGATACCACTGACCCTATAACCAACCCTTGTCTGGCTATACGCATGTGCCAGTGTCACTACTGTGTCATTATATAGTGCTGGGTGTTATTATACTGATGCAGATACCACTGATCCTATAACCAGCCCTCCTCTGGCTATACCCATGTGCCAGTGTCACTACTGTGTCGTTATATAGTGCTGGGTGTTATTATACTGATGCAGATACCACTGATCCTATAACCAGCCCTCCTCTGGCTATACCCATGTGCCAGTGTCACTACTGTGTCTTTATATAGCGCTGGGTGTTATTATACTGATGCAGATACCACTGATCCTATAACCAGCCCTCCTCTGGCTATACCCATGTGCCAGTGTCACTACTGTGTCATTATATAGTGCTTGGTGTTATTATACTGATGCAGATACCACTGATCCTATAACCAGCCCTCCTCTGGCTATACCCATGTGCCAGTGTCACTACTGTGTCATTATATAGCGCTGGGTGTTATTATACTGATGCAGATACCACTGATCCTATAACCAGCCCTCCTCTGGCTATACCCATGTGCCAGTGTCACTACTGTGTCATTATATAGCGCTGGGTGTTATTATACTGATGCAGATACCACTGATCCTATAACCAGTCCTCCTCTGGCTATACCCATGTGCCAGTGTCAGTACTGTGTCATTATATAGTGCTGGGTGTTATTATACTGATGCAGATACCACTGATCCTATAACCAGCCCTCCTCTGGCTATACCCATGTGCCAGTGTCACTACTGTGTCTTTATATAGCGCTGGGTGTTATTTTACTGATGCAGATACCACTGATCCTATAACCAGCCCTCCTCTGGCTATACCCATGTGCCAGTGTCACTACTGTGTCATTATATAGTGCTTGGTGTTATTATACTGATGCAGATACCACTGATCCTTAAGGGATAAACCTCCTATTGCGTCTTACCTGTACCCACATGACTTAAATGAAATACTAATACTTAACAATAATTTACATAAAATAAAAACACTTGACAACCAGTTAAATGGGCAAAAGACCGATCACGGTCACATTTATTAACACATAAGCCTTTAAAACTAGGCCTATGTAAATATGCCAACTAGGCAACCAAAGTACTTCAAATAGGAGAACTGTAACAGTTCTTCGATGGTGGCGGCAATGAACTAGCTAAAATTAACCCCTACTAGCAGACGGTCAGAGCCCTACACGGTGTGTGTAGTGTGGCACGATTGCCACACCCAATTGGCGGGGAGAGAGAGCTGTAAGCTGAAAGAGGTATTTGCCTAAGATTCGTAGGGGGGAGGAACCCCTAGGTCGGCACCTAGTGAGTGTCACCTCCCCCATCCCATGACATCACTCATCTCTCTCCCTGCCCGCTCTCTGGGCCCTGACTGACCGCCCGCTAGGGCACATACGACCAGCCTAGTAAGGCGACCCCCCCGGTATGAGTCGTAAAACACGCTCCAAGAGGGTGGAAGACTAAATTACCCCCTGGTCTTCATGAGCTAGTTCAATTAAACCTACCCACGCCAGGGTGAGCCCTCAACATTACCCTAAGCCGCCACATCTTCATCCAGGGTCGGGTGGGCGGGAAAAATTTCTTCCTTGAAGTCTGGAACCAGGAACAAAAGAGGGCTGGATTCACTGCAGTCAGGACCTATAAAGGTAAGCAGAAACACCCGCCCCCCTACTTGCAACAATGTAACATCTAGTACCTTCCAGACTTCAACTCAGTTATCCCTTAATTTTGTTACAGGCCCAGTAGAGGGCCCTCCACTTCCATAAGGGATAAACCTCCTATTGCGTCTTACCTGTACCCACATGACTTAAATGAAATACTAATACTTAACAATAATTTACATGAAATAAAAACACTTGACAACCAGTTAAATGGGCAAAAGACTGGTCAAGGTCACATTTATTAACACATAAGCCTTTAAAACTAGGCCTATGTAAATATGCCAACTAGGCAACCAAAGTACTTCAAATAGGAGAACTGTAACAGTTCTTCGATGGTGGCGGCAATGAACTAGCTAAAATTAACCCCTACTAGCAAACGGTCAGAGCCTTACACGGTGTGTGCAGTGTGGCACGATTGCCACACCCAATTGGCGGGGGGAGAGAGCTGTAAGCTGAAAGAGGTATTTGCCTAAGATTCGTAGGGGGGAGGAACCCCTAGGTCGGCACCTAGTGAGTGTCACCTCCCCCATCCCATGACATCACTCATCTCTCTCCCTGCCCGCTCTCTGGGCTCTGACCGACCGCCACAAGAGTCAACCGCCTCTTGCCGCCACAACTGACAAGCTCTTACCATATATATTAACTCTATAACAATACAACCTTAAATATAGAACATATGCATTCAAACAACCAGTAACAATGCTTTCCTAATATCCCCCAGAAAAATGTCCAAGCCCACCTCTGTCAGGTGAACCCCATCAGGGCGATAGAGAGCCTTGTTGTCAGCCGTCAACTCGTCATGCCTAATGGCAAAACCACCTAACGCCGTGACCGACCGCCCCATTTCCCTATTCAGCTTCTTCCTCACGTTATACGCTGCCCTCTGATTTACAATGTACCTCCAACGCAGTCGTGCAACTACGTTGGACCAACCAATCTGTACCTCAGGAAGCCAAGCACAGATCCAGCGTATGTCAGAAGCCATCTTTCGAATCAACTCCAAAACAGGAACGGACCCCATGTCGTTCCCTCCCAAATGCAGCACAATAATGTGAGGCTTTCCCCACCGCCTGTGTGCATCCTGTAGCAAGGTGGGCAAATCATTTAAACCCCTGCGACCTAGCCACCGCACATTAGCTCTGGATGCCGCCAATCCCAATTGCTGCCCGTCTGGCTGCTGCGACGCCCTGATGGACGCCCAGTGCACGAAGAATGCCCCACGATCCACACCCGTTTCGCGGGGGCATTCATGCCTGAAAACATAGGATACAAGACTGAGCAAACCATGACCCACCGTTGCATCCCAAACACCCAACTGCCAACCACATCGGTACCCCTTTAATCAACATGCGAAACCCAGCCTACCTGGGTTCGCCCCCCAAAGGGCGTATATATGCTTTAAAACGACCTGACTTCCAACGCCCCGATTTCTTAATATCTGATTCAGAAACACCACTGGTCGCTGCGGTAGTGGCAGCCCCAATCCTAAAGGAATGGGACGCAATTTTCAACGGATCCAGGCCGGCAGCGGCCGCAGCCTTCGCCAGGACCCTTTTGAATTGAAACAACGATAACGCGGACCCATCCTCATGGATGAATAACTGACGAAAACCCTGTGGTCTAAGCTGGCAATAATCGTTGAAACTCCTAAACGGGCAACATTCAGGGAATTCGTGTTTTCCTAGCACTAGCCAAGCTCCCTTGCCTTCCGGATCCGTCTTGGACCTAGGCACTAGAAGCAGCAGCCCATCATCTGATGGGCGCACATGCTCCCATTGTATCCCACCATACGTATCCCTCTTTGATGCAGCCACAAGTTCGCCGACCCTCAATGCCCCAGCCAGGGCAAACGAGAAGGCTGCCCTA
The DNA here is from genome assembly GCF_027579735.1 of Bombina bombina. Classification (NCBI taxonomy): domain Eukaryota; kingdom Metazoa; phylum Chordata; class Amphibia; order Anura; family Bombinatoridae; genus Bombina; species Bombina bombina. The sequence goes on from NC_069510.1 coordinate 145,894,879, forward strand.
AACAGTGCCGCCTCGAACAAGGATGAGCACACTGACTGCAGTGTACCCACCAGTTCGCGCAATCTTAGAGGTGTAATTGGTTCTCTGCGGTCTTTTCCACGTGGGGACATCCGCCCCCAACCCTTCATTACCTGTTTCACTAGAAATGACCGGGAAAAATCTGCAAAACCGAACGCCCTATTGAAGAACGCCACGGCCGTAAGCCTACTCTGAACCGACAGCCTAGATACTCCCTGACTATGTAACCCCGCAAGCCAGTCAAGCACCTGTACCTGTGTAGCCGCCATTACAGTAAACCCTTGTTGGCTGGCGAAGCAGACCCACGATCTCCAGTGCTTCTCATATGCACACCACGTCTTGGGAGCCAAGGATGCCCTTATCAGGGGGAGGACACTTTCCCAACCCCCGCCATCTGCCAAAGAAAAGGAGGGTAATTTAGACCGGTTCTCGCGGCCCCTGGCGCCACCCTCCTAAACTGATCCCATTGAAACCTGGACAGAGCATCTGCTACGATGTTTCTAACGCCCGGCACTTGTCGCGCCGTGAAACGCACGTTCAACTGCAAACAACGCAACACCAGGTGTCGTAAGTATGTAACCACCCTGGGGGAAGAAGCAGATAGCCAGTTTATGGCAAAGACAACGCTCATGTTGTCCGACCAGAAAATCACCGCCCGGTTGGCCAGCCTCTGGCCCCAGAGTTCGACCGCCACAATGATTGGGAAAATTTCCAGCAACGTTAGGTTTCTGGTCAAACCAGCGGAAACCCAATCCACAGGCCAAGGAGCCGCGCTCCGTTCGCCGTTGAAATAAGCCCCATACCCAAAGCCACCCGCCGCATCAGTAAATAGATGAAGCGATTGATTGGACATAGGGCCCTCCTGCCAAATGCAGACACCGTTAAATTTCATCAGAAATTCCTCCCATACCCCGAGATCTTCTCTCATCTCCGCGGACACCCTAACCCGGGAACCGCGTCCCTTCGGGCCTTGCAGCTGACTCTCCAGCCTCCGGTTGAATACCCTTCCCATGGGTATAGCCCTGCCCGCGAAATTAAGGAGACCCAACAAGGACTGCAGTTCCTTAAGTGCAATCGATTCCGCACTGCGCACATACAAAACCACCTGCAACAGGCGGTCGACTTTGTCCTGTGGCAACCTGCAAACCGCCGCCTCAGTATCTATTTCGATACCAAGGAAAATAAGGCACGGGCAGGGACCCTGTGTCTTATTCTCTGCCAGAGGCACCCCGAATCTACCCATCATGTCTTGCATGATAACCATCATGCGTGAGCATTCATCCGAATCCGCCCTACCTACCAGCAAGAAGTCGTCCAGGTAGTGGGCCACGGCCCCACCCCCAGATGCCCTCTGCACCACCCAGTGTAGAAAGGAACTAAAACACTCGAACAAGGCGCATGATAGTGAGCATCCCATGGGAAGACATTTGTCCACATAGAAAGCCCCATCCGCCTTCATACCCATAAGCCTGAATGCTGACGGGTGAAGGGGCAGCAGACGAAAAGCTGACTCAATGTCCAGTTTCGCCATTAAAGCCCCAGCTCCCTTACCCCTGACGATCCCCAGAGCATCGTCAAATGACTGGTAGTGGACCGAGCTCATGTCCGGGTCGATGGCATCATTCACCGACCCCCCTTTTGGGAACGACAAGTGGTGAATAAGCCGAAACTTTCCTGTGTCCTTCTTAGGGACTACCCCCAAAGGGGACACCACTAAGTCGGGAAGCGGCCGGGCCCTGAATGGGCCCGCTACCCTTCCCAAATCCAGCTCTTTATTCAGTTTTTCCTGCACTACTTCCGGGAATTCGTAAGCCGACTTAAGGTTCCTGTGAACCACTGAACCCGCAACATCACCCACCACCGGGATCCTAAATCCCTCCCGCAACCCAGACTGAAGCAGCTGAGCAGCTTCTTGGTCCGGGTAATGAGCCAGCCAAGGCTCCATGGCTGTTAATCTAAGTGGGGTTGGGGCCCTTGTACCCAGGGACCCCTCTGGATGCCGGCTTGTCACTGCCGGATTCCTTCCGCTTGCTGCAATCCGTCCCTGAATGGGGTCCGCCACAGAATTTGCAGATGTGACGAAAGGAACAACTAGCCCCTCTGTCACATTGTTTATCCTGGAATTTCCAGCATTCTCTGCCACGCCGCTCCTGCCGCTGGGCCACTCTATTAGCCCCTTGCCTAGGGGGAGGGGTGCTGCCCGCACCCCCTTCCAACCCCAGCTTTGACCAAAGGTCAATATCCTTAGTACCAAAGTGCAGGAGGGGGTTACCCACCATTTTCCTGCGGAAGGCCATGTCGTACTCCCGCCACGCACCTTCCTTAAACCTAGCCCGTATATCGTCAATGGTATCTTCGTATTTAAATAAGTTATGCCCCTGTGAGGGCCACTTATCTACATAACACGTGGCCAGTACCCTAAAGCAACGATGCTACTCCTCGAACGTCTCTGGCCTCTGGACCTTCTTTGGTCCTGTGCCATCCGCCGCGCTTTCTCTGGCCCTACAAGACTCGGGGGACAATTCAAAAATGTTGACATAACGCCCATCTTGAATTTTTTTGACCACCTTAGATTTTAGGTGACCATATAGGGAGTGCACCAAACACGGGTATGTGTCCCCGTGAGACGCCACTTTCCTAGACACCGGGGGCGCTCCCATGCCTGGGAACCCCAGGGGGGTGTCCTGCGCTAACGGAACTATGTGACTACTCTGAGCTCTAGGGACTTTCCCTTTCACCTGCGCAGCAACCAGCTTTTTTATCATCTTAAACATCTCCTTCTGGCCCTTTCCAACTAAGCCCAAATCACCCTCACTCTCAGATCCCGACTCACTAGAGGATGAACCCAGCTCTACATGTGCAGATGTGTGTAATAGGAACTCACCGCTGGGGGCCAGTGGTGGCGCAGCTCCTGCAGGCGCCTGCTGATGTCTTTCCTCTGTGGTAGCTGGTGATGAAGCAGTAAGCGGTACCGTCCCTTGCCGTGGCGTAGATGCCATAGCTGGAACCGCCGGATCCATCTGGAAACCCTGTGAAAACAAGACATTTTGGGGAGTACTCCGAGTGGATGACTGGACCCCTGGGGGGTTCCCACCCTGTTCCCCAGATAGACAGACACCAAGCGCAGCAGCAACCACCCTCCTGATGATCTCCTCAGTACCACTGGCAATATGGCCCTGTGGCCCACTCACACTCTCACTGGCAGCCGCCCGCCTTATGCCTGAAGACACCTGCCTATTACTATCCCTGACAACGTGTCCCCCTGAAGCTGTGCCTGCCACATCCAAATATTCAGTATCACCAGGTGAATCCCCCTGCCTAGCCACAGTTATCCCCCTGTGGACCCCTGTAAGCAATCTTGACTGCGCAGCACGACCGGAAATAACACTTTTCCCCCTTTGTCTTAACGCAGTAGCTCTCCTACCTCCAGGCGTTTTACCCAGTGCCTTGCCACACATACACCCAAAGCTCCCTCTCGCGCGCACCCCAGTTGCCCCTTCACCCGCACGGAGCCTCCCCAACTCACTAGTGTGTGCTCCGTGCGGTGACCTACTCCTGGCTCCTACGCTGCGTTCACTGCAGCGCCCGCGCTCCTCCCTGTCTGAGACGTCACTCAGGGAGGATGCGCGCGACGCGACGCCGGAAGGGGCGGGGCTACAGCCCGACGCACGCCCGGGCTCATGGAGAGCCCTGACCACGTGGGTGCCCTGCACTCCGGCCTGCACCGCTGCACTCCGGCCTGCACCGCTGCTCCACCGCCCAGGCCTCCCGGGGACAAGTTCCCCGCAAGCGCCTGGGCCAGTGTGAGGACCGAAGCTAAGGCCTCAGGCGGCAGTGCCGTAAGCTGCTGCCATGACGCCTGCACGGCAGCAGCTTGGCCCGCTAGCGCATGTTCCACCGGAGGGGGACCGGCAGGTGTATCCGGATCATCTAGATGGGGGTAAAGGGATGGGGAGACAGCCGCTTGTACCACGGGACCCCTGGGACCCCTCCTCTGGCTATACCCATGTGCCAGTGTCACTACTGTGTCTTTATATAGCGCTGGGTGTTATTATACTGATGCAGATACCACTGACCCTATAACCAGCCCTCCTCTGGCTATACCCATGTGCCAGTGTCACTACTGTGTCATTATATAGTGCTGGGTGTTATTATACTGATGCAGATACCACTGATCCTATAACCAGCCCTCCTCTGGCTATACCCATGTGCCAGTGTCACTACTGTGTGATTATATAGTGCTGGGTGTTATTATACTGATGCAGATACCACTGATCCTATAACCAGCCCTCCTCTGGCTATACACATGAGCCAGTGTCACTACTGTGTCATTATATAGCGCTGGGTGTTATTATACTGATGCAGATACCACTGATCCTATAACCAGCCCTCCTCTGGCTATACCCATGTGCCAGTGTCACTACTGTGTCTTTGTATAGTGCCTGGTTTTATTATACTGATGCAGATACCACTGATCCTGTAACCAGCCCTCCTCTGGCTATACCCATGTGCCAGTGTCACTACTGTGTCATTATATAGTGCTGGGTGTTATTATACTGATGCAGATACCACTGATCCTATAACCAGCCCTCCTCTGGCTATACCCATGTGCCAGTGTCACTACTGTGTCATTATATAGTGCTGGGTGTTATTATACTGATGCAGATACCACTGACCCTATAACCAGCCCTTGTCTGGCTATACCCATGTGCCAGTGTCACTACTGTGTCTTTATATAGCGCTGGGTGTTATTATACTGATGCAGATACCACTGACCCTATAACCAGCCCTCCTCTGGCTATACCCATGTGCCAGTGTCACTACTGTGTCATTATATAGTGCTGGGTGTTATTATACTGATGCAGATACCACTGATCCTATAACCAGCCCTCCTCTGGCTATACCCATGTGCCAGTGTCACTACTGTGTGATTATATAGTGCTGGGTGTTATTATACTGATGCAGATACCACTGATCCTATAACCAGCCCTCCTCTGGCTATACCCATGTGCCAGTGTCACTACTGTGTCTTTGTATAGTGCCTGGTTTTATTATACTGATGCAGATACCACTGATCCTGTAACCAGCCCTCCTCTGGCTATACCCATGTGCCAGTGTCACTACTGTGTCATTATATAGTGCTGGGTGTTATTATACTGATGCAGATACCACTGATCCTATAACCAGCCCTCCTCTGGCTATACCCATGTGCCAGTGTCAGTACTGTGTCATTATATAGTGCTGGGTGTTATTATACTGATGCAGATACCACTGATCCTATAACCAGCCCTTGTCTGGCTATACCCATGTGCCAGTGTCACTACTGTGTCATTATATAGTGCTGGGTGTTATTATACTGATGTAGGTACCACTGATCCTATAACCAGCCCTCCTCTGGCTATACCCATGTGCCAGTGTCACTACTGTGTCATTATATAGTGCTGGGTGTTATTATACTGATGCAGATACAACTGATCCTATAACCAGCCCTCCTCTGGCTATACACATGAGCCAGTGTCACTACTGTGTCATTATATAGCGCTGGGTGTTATGATACTGATGCAGATACCACTGACCCTATAACCAACCCTTGTCTGGCTATACGCATGTGCCAGTGTCACTACTGTGTCATTATATAGTGCTGGGTGTTATTATACTGATGCAGATACCACTGATCCTATAACCAGCCCTCCTCTGGCTATACCCATGTGCCAGTGTCACTACTGTGTCATTATATAGTGCTGGGTGTTATTATACTGATGCAGATACCACTGATCCTATAACCAGCCCTCCTCTGGCTATACCCATGTGCCAGTGTCACTACTGTGTCTTTATATAGCGCTGGGTGTTATTATACTGATGCAGATACCACTGATCCTATAACCAGCCCTCCTCTGGCTATACCCATGTGCCAGTGTCACTACTGTGTCATTATATAGTGCTGGGTGTTATTATACTGATGCAGATACCACTGACCCTATAACCAGCCCTTGTCTGGCTATACCCATGTGCCAGTGTCACTACTGTGTCATTATATAGTGCTGGGTGTTATTATACTGATGCAGATACCACTGATCCTATAACCAGCCCTCCTCTGGCTATACCCATGTGCCAGTGTCACTACTGTGTCTTTATATAGCGCTGGGTGTTATTATACTGATGCAGATACCACTGACCCTATAACCAGCCCTCCTCTGGCTATACCCATGTGCCAGTGTCACTACTGTGTCATTATATAGTGCTGGGTGTTATTATACTGATGCAGATACCACTGACCCTATAACCAGCCCTCCTCTGGCTATACCCATGTGCCAGTGTCACTACTGTGTCTTTGTATAGTGCCTGGTTTTATTATACTGATGCAGATACCACTGATCCTGTAACCAGCCCTCCTCTGGCTATACCCATGTGCCAGTGTCACTACTGTGTCATTATATAGTGCTGGGTGTTATTATACTGATGCAGATACCACTGATCCTATAACCAGCCCTCCTCTGGCTATACCCATGTGCCAGTGTCACTACTGTGTCTTTATATAGCGCTGGGTGTTATTATACTGATGCAGATACCACTGACCCTATAACCAGCCCTCCTCTGGCTATACCCATGTGCCAGTGTCACTACTGTGTCATTATATAGTGCTGGGTGTTATTATACTGATGCAGATACCACTGACCCTATAACCAGCCCTCCTCTGGCTATACCCATGTGCCAGTGTCACTACTGTGTCTTTGTATAGTGCCTGGTTTTATTATACTGATGCAGATACCACTGATCCTGTAACCAGCCCTCCTCTGGCTATACCCATGTGCCAGTGTCACTACTGTGTCATTATATAGTGCTGGGTGTTATTATACTGATGCAGATACCACTGATCCTATAACCAGCCCTCCTCTGGCTATACCCATGTGCCAGTGTCACTACTGTGTCATTATATAGTGCTGGGTCTTATTATACTGATGCAGATACCACTGATCCTATAACCAGCCCTCCTCTGGCTATACCCATGTGCCAGTGTCACTACTGTGTCATTATATAGTGCTGGGTGTTATTATACTGATGCAGATACCACTGACCCTATAACCAGCCCTTGTCTGGCTATATTTAATCAGAAAGAAAATATATACTAAAGTTGTGGCGGACACTGCAAGGGCTAGTCATGTACACCAGTGTCTGTGTACGGACACCTTGTCTATCTCTGCTCACAACCCACAATGGGGTTAAATACATAGGTAGTTTTCCAGCTGCAAGCATTGGGACTCCCAAGCAGGGAACTGGCAGTAGTTAGCAGCCATATCTGTCTGCCATTCCTAGTTGTCTCACTGACCATGTTCTGCTGCAATGCTTGTGGCTCCAGACAAGGAACTTATCTGTTTAACCCCTTTGTAGGGGCATTATGCTTTCCCACTCAGATGCTCTCCAAATGTTTTTTGTTTTTTTTACTTAGTTTATGGAACCTAAATGATCCCGGTTAGCTTGAGAGGGTACATGACTCCTGGTTTTGGGTGTTACAGGTAAGCTAGTGTCTAGGGCATAACAAAACAGAATACACTACTGACATATACTGAGCCATAAACCAATAATAACGAACATACAACATGATTTGAAGTAGGCTGAATAGCACACAGTCCACAGGTCTAGAGCACACACTGAAATGATCAAGAGCTCACAATATATAGAACAAGAAAAGACAATCCATAGATCTAAAGCATGCAACACAAATCTAAAGCACACAATCAATAGGGCTAAAGCACACAATGCATACATCTAGAGCACACAATCCATACATCTAGAGCAAACAATGCAATGATTAAGAGCACACAATCTATTGATAGAGAGAAGAAAATTCATAGAGCACACAATCCATAGACCTAGAGCACACAATTAGATCGAGAGAAGACAATTCATAGATGTAGAGCACAAAATCCATAGATCTCGAGAATACTATCTATAGACCTAGAGCACACAATAAAACGATTAAAAGCACAAACACACACACACTATTGATCAAGAGAAGACAATCCATAGTTCTAGAGCAAAAAAATACATTGGTCTAAAACCACACAATCTATAGGTTCCCTTGAACAATGCTCCAAAGAAGCATTGTCACAACCTATTTATCCTTGTTGGGCGCAACTTTAGAGTACAGTCTTATATGTTGGGAAACCTGCTTGACAAGACTACCAACAAGTTGAAGGCAGCTTTAATGGAGGTCAGAGGATAGACATACCCGTGCAGCAGTGAACACACTGTATTGACAGGGGTCAAATAAATTTTTCATCATCAGTGCAACATAAAAGATTCTTCAAATGGTGAATAAGTGATAACACTTCTATACCGACCATAAATCAAATACTCAATGTCAATAGTCCTTAGGTTGCAAAGTGGGACAGTCTTTATTTGTAGAAAGATCCTCAACAATTATCATCAAAGGAAGAGAGAGAATTATTATTATTATTATTATTATTGTGCCAGCAGATTCCGCAGCGCTATAAACATAGGGTATACAAGGAAACATTTATAGGGATCAAATGGGTAGAGGGCCCTGCCAAGAGTCGTACTGTTGTAGTCAGCTCTTAAGATGGGGATCTACAAACCGCTGGGCTCTTAGGCTTACTTGTTAAGGGGGTTCAAGGGCATAGAAATGGAGGAGAGGAACTGGTATAAAGAAAGGTTAGTGTAGGTTTTATGCATACCTGAACAGTAGAGTCTTTAGGGAGAGCTTGAAGCTTTCAAAACTAGGGGAGAGTCTGGTGGAGTGAGGCAGAGAGTTCCACAGGATGGGAGCCAGTCTGGATAAGTCCTGTAAATGGGATTGTGAGGAGGTAACACGAGAGGAGGAGGTCATGAGCAGAGTGAAGGGGGCGGGAGGGAGAGTATTTGGAAACAAGGTCTGAGATATAGGGGGGAGCAGTGCAGTTGAGGGCTTTGTATGTCAGAGTGAGAATTTTGTGTTTAATCCTGGAGGCAAAAGGAAGCCAGTGAAGGGATTGGCAGAGATGTGCAGTAGATGAAGAGCGACGTGTAAGGAAGATGAGCCTGGTAGAGGCATTCATTATGGATTTTAAAGGAGCTAGGTGGCAGCTAGGGAGACCAGAGAGGACAGAATTGCAGTAGTCGAGGCGGGAAAGGATGATAGAGTGGATTAAAATCTTAGTTATGTCTTGTGTAAGAAAGTGTTTAATTTTAGAGAAGTTTTTAAGGTGGAAATGGCAGGATTTAGCCAAGGACTGAATGTGAGGAGTGAAAGAAAGATCTGAGGCAAGTGTGACCCCAAGAAAGCAGACATGCGGGGTAGGGGTAATGATGGAGTTGACAGAACAGGTTACCACACAGCAAGACGCAATCTATTCTCTTATACAAGAGAAACTGGAAGATTTAGAGAACCACAGCAGACGGAAAAATCTAAGAATACGTGGGGTTCCTGAATCAGTTCTACCACGAGACTTCCCTATGTACCTTCAAACACTATTTAAACACATAAAGGAAGCTTCTAATACGACAGATATCCAATGGGTCAGGACCCATAGATCTGAGACCCAAATCTCCCGATACAGCCCCACCAAGGGACATAGTCATCAGATTCAAGAATTTCTTGGAAAAAGAGATGCTGTTAAATCAATCTCGCAAGAACCAGCCAATTCGTTTAAGGGGAAATATATTACAGGTCTATCAAGACTTGTCATTTCAAAGCCTACAAAAAAGGAAGGAATTTGCCCCACTAACCACCCTACTTAGAAACAAAAAGATTCCATACGGATGGGAATTCCTAACCCAAATTTGGATTATAAGAAACAATACCAGACTGATCTGCAAAAACCCCAAGGACATTGCTTCTTTCTGCACAACATTGAGCCACCATCAAGCCTCACAACTACTGGAGTTCTCTCCCTTCCACCAACAAATGGCCGGGTACACCTGCATCATCCTGGAGCACAGCTACCACCTCTATCAAAAAAAGACAAGCCTAACACACCTCCGGCATCAAGAGATAGGAAATGTAGTCCCTCTATTTATCTTCACCATAATCCCAGAAATAGGACATTTGAAAGGCCTGAATGCATGGTCCTGAGCATGTAAAATAAGTACGCTGTCATTCTGACTTTTCACTAAGAATTCTCCTGTCCCCTCTTTTCATTCTGCACTGTGGACAACAAGTGGGCCTGGACTATGGATATTACCAAAGCTAATTATAGATGGTTAAAATTAGATACAAAAATGAGGCTAGGCTAGTTAGTTAATATGATCTTCAAATAGACAAAATATTAGGGCTTGCCATTCCACATCCCTTTTAATTTCTCTAATTGTTCCCTATATTAGGAAGAGAGACATGTTTATATTGTTACAATTAAGTTATAAGTTAAGCTTTTCTGTTACACAATTGTTTGTATGCATTTTCTGTATTGATATTTTTTTCTTTTTGCAGAATCATCTCCAATATTTGCTAAAACCTCCAAACCAGTACCATAAAATTGTATGTACCATTCCTTATATCACACAACTACACTCATTCCAATATGCATTACTCTAGCTTAAATAATGCCAAACAACTAACCTTACTAACACAAAATGCAAAAGGTTTAAACTCCCCTACTAAAAAAGGTCCAAAGCAGTCTAAGATCTAGCAAAAAGACAAGTTAAAATAATTTTTCTACAAGAGATGCACTTCAAGTACATCAGGGAACCCAAATACTTAGGGAAAACCTACACTACACATTTTCATAGCTCAGGCCCAGAGGGAAAAAAACGGAGTTAGTATACTTTTCAGAAAATCCCTTCTCTTCAACTTGATTCACCTCAATAGGGATAGAGAAGGATGATTCTTTGGATTGGTAGGCCTCCTTTATGGAAGACCCGTAGCATTAATAAACGTGTAAGCAACAAACAATAGCCAGATACCATTTTTTTAAAAGTATGTTCACAAGAACATTGGATATACCCAAAGGCCCAATATATTTAGCAAGAGACTTTAACACTCTTTTACAACCAACAATAGATAGCTCAAAGCCTAATGTACAGATTTCCAAAAAGGTTACCAAAACCTTATGGAATGGCCTAATAGACCTCAATCTCTACGATACGTGGAGATTTATACACCAAGACAAGAAGGACTACACCTTTTTATCACATCCTAAGAAATCTTATAGTAGACTTGATTATATCTTCACAAACCAATAAGGCCTTGCACACATCCATCATAGTGATATCTCCCCCACATCATGGTCTGACTACTCAGCTGTGAAATTAAAATTCTCATGGCCTGAAATACCCTCAGATCCATACACCTGGAAGTTAGATGAATCTCTTCTGAATAATCCCAATACAATTACAAAATTATCTGAAACCATTTCTAAATACTTTACTCACAATTTCAACTCTATTAAAGATAATTACATGATTTGGGAGGCACATAAATGTGTTTTAAGAGGAGAACTCATGAAGCTTAAAGCCCATGCCCAGCACATTAATCATACACAATATAAAGACCTGACGAACACCTTCACTAAATTGGACTTTAAAAAAGACCCAACTAACACTACAATAGGAAAAGATCTCAAAGAAGCGAGAAGTGCTCTAGACAATTTTTTAGAAATCGAATATCAAACCCTATGTAAAAGAACTAATAGCATGTTCTATTATGAGAATAACAGAGCAGGTTAACTAATAGCCAGAGTAAAAAAAAGCTTATATCTATGAAATTACCCTCCTATAAAAAAACACCTTACAAAAACACTGCAGAAATCCTTCAAGCTTTTCAAGAATACTACACAAACCTATGTAACATACAAATGGATCCCCCTTCACTCGAACATATACACAGTCTCTCCACTTATGTTACAAATTGCCCACAACCCAAAATAAATGACGACCAACTACAACAGTTAAAACGGCCAATTACTATACAAGAAATTCTGTCTTGCCATTAAATCTTTAAAACACAGGAAAAGCCCTGTCCCAGACGTTTCTCCTCCACATACTACCAAAATGTATCTTCGGTTTTAGCCACACACCTCACACAAATCCTTAATAAAGCTACAGAAGACAACCCCTTCCCGCCCTCAATGTTAGAGGCACATTTTACAGTAATTCCCAAACCGGGCAAACCACCAACAAACCCAACAAATTTTCGCCCTATCTTCCTGTTGAATGTGGACATAAAACTCTTCGCTAAAATATTAGCAACTCGCATCAATTCTGTACTCCCCAACATAATTCATACTAATCAAGCTGGCTTTACTACTACTCAAGATTCCAGAGATAACACTACCAAAATACTCACTCAATCTTATGGGATATGCAAACCAACACCAAATTACTTCTGTGTTTATATCAATGGACACTGAAAAAGCCTTTGATAGGTTAAACTGACTCTTCCTAAAACACACAATGTCTGAATTTGGATTTGATCAAAAATTTATAGGCCGAATATTTACACTATACAATAAACCACAAGCAAAAATTAGATTAATCAATTTTCCAACCTTTCTTAATTACAAAATAAGGATGCCCCCTCTCACCATTGTTATTTGTATTGGCAATGGAGATTTTAGCCACATATATCAGAAACCAAACAGATATATCTGGATTCCAAATAGGACAATCTAAATATAAAATAACCCTGTATGCGGATTTTTATGACTCTGACCCAGTTAACTCAGTTCCCACATTAATTTAGACATTGCATACATACGGCCTCTACTCTAATTTTAACACTAATATTTCAAAATCTGAGCTTCTAAGCATTGCAGTACTTAATACTGCACTAGAAACCATACAGCCACAATTCCATTTCCCTACTCAAAACAAAGCAATAAAATATTTAGGAGTGTATATCTCAACCATGATCGAAGACATAATCTCACTAAACTTCAAAACCCTAAAATATGATATAGTAACCACACTACAGGCCTGGACCACCAAGCTGTTGTTGTGGTATGGTAGGATAAATGCA
>NC_069510.1:145917848-145920348 GCF_027579735.1 Bombina bombina
AACTACACGTCAAAAAAATATTTAAATTATTATTATTCAGGAGGGAAACACATTTAAGAAGATCCTCCTCACTGCCATCCCATAGCAGGAGGATGTCATCCACATATCTAATCCAGAGGGCTACATGAGCCTCAACTATGTCCGAATGTTCGCCAAAAACGATTTGATCTTCCCATCCATCGAGATGTAAACAAGCATAAGTTGGGGCGCATGTAGCCCCCATTGCTGTCCCTTGTTTCTGTTTATAATATCTGCCATCAAAGATGAAAATATTGTTTTCCAGAACAAATTTCAAAAGTTCACTTACAAATTTAGAATGTTTTCCATAGCCCACTCCTCTTGTGTTCAGAAATTTGTCACAAGTTGCAATTCCAATAGAGTGGGGAATGGAAGAATATAAAGATTCAACATCCAACGAGACCAAAATGGTCTTGTCAGTGACATTGATCCCATCAAGTTTCTTGATCACATCTGTTGAATCTTGAACAAAAGTACGTAAGTCATTCACAAATGGCTGCAAAAACCTATCAATATAGTTACTTATTCCTTCAGTGGGGCCCCCTATCCCAGAAATGATGGGGCGTCCCGGTGGATTTTTAATGGATTTATGTAACTTTGGTATCCAGTAGAAGACTGGTGTTTTTGGTTTATGATTATATAAAAAATCAAATTCTTGACTTGTAATCAAATTATTTCTACGTGCTTCATTCAATAGGAAAAGCAGTTCATTATGGGATTTATGAAATTCTTCAAAAGAAGATTTGGCATATTGAGTTTCATCAAGTAGTTGCCGCAATGCTTCTTTAATGTAGTATTCTTGAGTAAGGATAACAACATTGCCCCCCTTGTCGGCCGATTTTATGACCAATTCCTGATGATTAATCAGTTCTTTAAGGGCTCTTCGTTCAGATTTAGTAAGGTTATCATTGACGATCTTTGTAGTTTGAACTTGTGTCAATTCTTGAGAAACATTTTGAACAAAAAACGAAATATTAGGAATGGAGGAAAAAGAGGGCATATAGGTGGATTTTTTCTTTAAATCTGTTTTAGGGAGGATATCTGTAATTTCATTACTCTGTTCATAGAGGAGAGTTTCTAGACAATCCAAAGTATCCCTCTCTTTTCTACAAGCCAGATCTATTTGGATTTTTGGTGTCATGATCTTTTTTAAAGCGAGTTTTCTCGCAAAAAGATGTAAGTCCTTGGTGACTTCAAATAAATCTAGACTGTTAGAGGGACAGAAACTAAGTCCCTTTTCCAATACTTTTATATGTTCACGATTTAGTGGGAATGAGGAAAGGTTGACAATACCCGATTTTATGAGAGGGGGGGCTGAGGGCCCAAAAGTGAATCACTTTTCTCTTCTAGTTGTATCTCAAGTGATTTCTGGTCATCATATACTGACCCTGATGTCGTCTGTTCTCCCTCCCTCTTCCTTCTCTCCTCTCTTGGGATTGCCCTCCCGTGCCTCCTCCTCCCACCTCGTCTAGTCCTGCCCCTAAAGGGTGCATACGTTGATTATTTGTGCCACTATTTTTATTTTCACCATCAGAGTCCATGTCAGAATTGTCTGTACCCGAATCATAATAATTTCTTGTATTAATTCTATTCCTATATATATAGATTTTATTTCTCCTATAGTCTTCTTGATCCCTTATTAATTTCCTCCTCTTGCGTGTTTTTAATTCCCCTTGTAATTTTTCTATAAGTTTTTGTGTCTCTTTATTAAGTTTCTCAAAGGATGTGTCCTTTTCAAATTTGTGCAAACATTCATACACATCATCCACATCTTTCTTACATTTTTCCAATTTTTTCCCATCCTCCTCTATTATTAAGGCAATCAAATCAAGTGAGCATTTTGTTAATATTTCATTCCATTTAGCTATAAATTCATTATCCGCATCCAAACCTCGCAAATTAATGCCAGGGTCTAAGAGGATGCTCAGGCCTCTAGGAATTATCTCCATCTTTAAATAATTAGTAAGACTTTGATGTTCCCATTTGATTTTTATTTGTTTAGTCAGTTTTTTCTTATAAAGTTTAAATGCAGAAATGTATAGCCTCATCTTCCCCCTCTATCTACACATCTCCAGTTATTGTAAAGGCTTCATTAATATCAGTAGACCAACGTCCATCTGATAATTTAAATGCCATATTAAAAATATAGGATCTCAAAATTTCGGTTTTGCAAAAAAGCTTTTTTTTTATATTATTAAGACAATTTTAATAAGATTGAAAAAATGTTTAATAGTTAATATTTTAATATTTTAGAAGGTGCAAACTCAGAAACTCAAAGATAAAAATTACTCTTGTTCGGAGCTAGTAAATTTAGTAGACAAAAAGAGACAAGAAAAAAGTTGCACACTACTAGGTAAATAAATTGAATCACTTCAGAATATATATATGTGTGTGTGTGTGTGTATATATATATATATATATATATGTGTATGTGTGTGTGTATAATATATATATATGTGTATGTGTGTGTGTATATATATAT
>NC_069510.1:145927848-145962848 GCF_027579735.1 Bombina bombina
GACCCCTGTATTATATTTATTGACCCCTAATCTGCCCCCCTCAATGTCGCCTCCACCTGCCTACACTCATTAACCCCTAATCTGCCGAGCGGACCGCACCGCTACTATAATAAAGTTATTAACCCCTAATCCGCCTCACTAACCCTATAATAAATAGTATTAACCCCTAATCTGCCCTCCCTAACATCGCCGACACCTAACTTCAAACATTAACCCCTAATCTGCCGACTGGAGCTCACCGCTATTCTAATAAAGCTAAAGCTAAGTCTAACCCTAACACTAACACCCCCCTAAGTTAAATATAATTTAAATCTAACTAAATTAATTAACTCTTATTAAATAAATTATTCCTATTTAAAGCTAAATACTTACCTGTAAAATAAATCCTAATATAGCTACAATATAAATTATAATTATATTATAGCTATTTTAGGATTTATATTTATTTTACAGGTAACTTTGTATTTATTTTAACCAGGTACAATAGCTATTAAATAGTTAAGAACTATTTAATAGCTAAAATAGTAAAAATAATTACAAAATTACCTGTAAAATAAATCCTAACCTAAGTTACAATTAAACCTAACACTACACTATCAATAAATTAATTAAATAAAATACCTACAATTACCTACAATTAAACACTACACTATCAATACATTAATTAAATCCAATATCTACAAATAAATACAATGAAATAAACTAACTAAAGTACAAAAAATAAAAAAGAACTAAGTTACAAAAAAATAAAAAAATATTTACAAACATAAGAAAAAAACAATTTTAAACTAATTACACCTACTCTAAGCCCCCTAATAAAATAACAAAGACCCCCAAAATAAAAAATGCCCTACCCTATTCTAAATTACTAAAGTTCTAAGCTCTTTTACCTTACCCGCCTTGAACAGGGCCCTTTGCGGGGCATGCCCCAAAGAATTCAGCTCTTTTGCCTGTAAAAAAAAACACATACAATACCCCCCCCAACATTACAACCCACCACCCACATACCCCTAATCTAACCCAAACCCCCCTTAAATAAACCTAACACTAAGCCCCTGAAGATCTTCCTACCTTATCTTCACCATACCAGGTTCACTGATCGATCCAGAAGAGCTCCTCCGATGTCCTGATCCAAGCCCAAGCAGGGGGCTGAAGATGTCCATGATCCGGCTGAAGTCATCATCCAAGCGGGAGCTGAAGAGGTCCATGATCCGGCTGAAGTCATCATCCAAGCGGGAGCTGAAGAGGTCCATGATCCGGCTGAAGTCTTCTATCAACGGCATCTTCAATCTTCTTTCTTCCGGATCCATCTTGCAGACCTCCAACGCGGAACATCCTGCTGGCCCGACGGACTACCGACGAATGAAGGCTCCTTTAAGGGACGTCATCCAAGATGGCGTCCCTCGAATTCCGATTGGCTGATAGGATTCTATCAGCCAATCGGAATTAAGGTAGGAAAATTCTGATTGGCTGATGGAATCAGCCAATCACAATCAAGTTCAATCCGATTGGCCGATCCGATCAGCCAATCAGATTGAGCTTGCATTCTATTGGCTGATCGGAACAGCCAATAGAATGCAAGCTCAATCTGATTGGCTGATCGGATCAGCCAATCGGATTGAACTTGATTCTGATTGGCTGATTCCATCAGCCAATCAGAATTTTCCTACCTTAATTCCGATTGGCTGATAGAATCCTATCAGCCAATCGGAATTCGAGGGACGCCATCTTGGATGACGTCCCTTAAAGGAACCATCATTCGTCGGGAAGTCGTCGTCGGAAGAAGATGGGTCCGCGCTGGATGTCTTCATGATGGAGCCGGTCCTCATCGGATGAAGATAGAAGATGCCGCTTGGAAGAAGATGGTTGCCGGTCCGGATCTACTCTTCTTCCCAGATAGGATGAAGACTTTGGACCCTCTTCTGGACTTCTTCAGCCGTCGGATGATGGATGTCTAGCCCCCTCTTGGGTTGGATGAAGATATCGGAGCCAGGACGGATCGGTGTGATACCCGGTGAGGTGAAGACAAGGTAGGAAGATCTTCAGGGGCTTAGTGTTAGGTTTATTTAAGGGGGGTTTGGGTTAGATTAGGGGTATGTGGGTGGTGGGTTGTAATGTTGGGGGGGTATTGTATGTGTTTTTTTACAGGAAAAAGAGCTGAATTTCTTGGGGCATGCCCCGCAAAGGGCCCTGTTGAGGGCTGGTAAGGTAAAAGAGCTTTGAACTTTTGTAATTTAGAATAGGGTAGGGCATTTTTTATTTTGGGGGGCTTTGTTATTTTATTAGGGGGCTTAGAGTAGGTGTAATTAGTTTAAAATTGTTGTAATATTTTTCTTATGTTTGTAAATATTTTTTTATTTTTTGTAACTTAGTTCTTTTTTATTTTTTGTACTTTAGTTAGTTTATTTAATTGTATTTATTTGTAGATATTGTATTAAATTCATTTATTGATAGTGTAGTGTTAGGTGTAATTGTAGGTATTTTATTTAATTTATTTATTGATAGTGTAGTGTTAGGTTTAATTGTAACTTAGGTTAGGATTTATTTTACAGGTAAATTTGTAATTATTTTAACTATTTTAGCTATTAAATAGTTCTTAACTATTTAATAGCTATTGTACCTGGTTAAAATAAATACAAAGTTACCTGTAAAATAAATATAAATCCTAAAATAGCTATAATATAATTATAATTTATATTGTAGCTATATTAGGGTTTATTTTACAGGTAAGTATTTAGCTTTAAATAGGAATAATTTATTTAATAAGAGTTAATTAATTTCGTTAGATTTAAATTATATTTAACTTAGGGGGGTGTTAGTGTTAGGGTTAGACTTAGCTTTAGGGGTTAATACATTTATTAGAATAGCGGTGAGCTCCAGTCGGCAGATTAGGGGTTAATGTTTGAAGTTAGGTGTCGGCAATGTTAGGGAGGGCAGATTAGGGGTTAATACTATTTATTATAGGGTTAGTGAGGCGGATTAGGGGTTAATAACTTTATTATAATAGCGGTGCGGTCCGCTCGGCAGATTAGGGGTTAAGAAGTGTAGGCAGGTGGAGGCGACGTTGTGGGGGGCAGATTAGGGGTTAATAAATATAATATAGGGGTCGGCGGTGTTAGGGGCAGCAGATTAGGGGTACATAGGGATAATGTAAGTAGCAGCGGTTTACGGAGCGGCAGATTAGGGGTAAATAATAATATGCAGGGGTCAGCGATAGCGGGGGCGGCAGATTAGGGGTTAATAAGTGTAAGGTTAGGGGTGTTTAGACTCGGGGTACATGTTAGAGTGTTAGGTGCAGACGTAGGAAATGTTTCCCCATAGACAACAATGGGGCTGCGTTAGGAGCTGAACGCGGCTTTTTTGCAGGTGTTAGGTTTTTTTTTCAGCTCAAACAGCCCCATTGTTTTCTATGGGGAATCGTTCACGAGCACGTTTTTGAGGCTGGCCGCGTCCGTAAGCAACTCTGGTATCGAGAGTTGAAGTTGCGTTAAATATGCTCTACGCTCCTTTTTTGGAGCCTAACGCAGCCATTCTGTGGTAACGCAGCCATTCTGTGGACTCTCAATACCAGAGTTATTTTAAAGGTGCGGCCAGAAAAAAGCCAGCGTTAGCTACGCGGGTCGTTACCGACAAAACTCTAAATCTAGCCGATAGTTATATGCAAGCAATGGCGCAATAATAACAATCTAAGTATAAGAGCATTTTATTTGGCACTTAACTTTTATGTCCGTTTAAACCCTTGCCTCTCAAGGAAAGTCAAAATGTGTCAATATACAATGTGTTACAGATTTTTATAGAGGCCAAGGGGTTAAACATGTTTCAAATGCCTGCATCAATATAAAGTATCACTATCAGTACCACTATAAGTACCAGTATCAGTATCACTATCAGTATCAGTACCACTATCAGTATCAGTATCACTATCAGTATCAGTACCAGTATCAGTACCACTATCAGTATCAGTACTAGTATCAGTACCAGTACCACTATCAGTACCAGTATCAGTATCACTATCAGTATCAGTACCACTATCAGTACCAGTATCAGTACCAGTATCAGTATCACTATCAATATCGTATCACTATCACTATCCGTATCAATATCACTATCAGTACCACTATCAGTATCAGTACCACTATCAGTACCAGTATCAGTACCAGTATCAGTATCACTATCAGTATCAATATCACTATCAGTACCAGTATCAGTACCACTATCAGTATCAGTACTAGTATCAGTATCAGTATCAGTACCACTATCAGTATCAGTACCAGTATCACTATCAGTATCAGTACCAGTATCAGTACTACTATCAGTATCAGTACTAGTATCAGTACCAGTACCACTATCAATATCAGTACCAGTATCAGTATTACCATCAGTATCACTATCAGTATCATTATCACTATCAGTATCAGTACCAGTATCAGTACCACTATCAGTATCAGTACTAGTATCAGTGCCAGTATCAGTACCAGTATCAGTATCACTATCAGCATCTATCACTATCAGTACCAGTATCAGTACTACTATTAGTATCAGTACTAGTATCAGTATCTATCACTATCAGTACCAGTATCAGTACTACTATCAGTATCAGTATCAGTATCACTATCAGTATCAGTACCAGTATCAGTACTACTATTAGTATC
Source organism: Bombina bombina (assembly GCF_027579735.1). Lineage (NCBI taxonomy): Eukaryota > Metazoa > Chordata > Amphibia > Anura > Bombinatoridae > Bombina > Bombina bombina. The sequence goes on from NC_069510.1 coordinate 145,932,501, forward strand.
AGTACTAGTATCAGTACCAGTATCACTATCAGTACCAGTATCAGTATCACTATCAGTTCAGTATCAGTATCACTATCAGTATCAGTACCACTATCAGTATCAGTACTAGTATCAGTATCAGTATCAGCACCAGTATCAGCACTACTATCAGTATCAGTACTAGTATCAGTACCAGTATCAGTATCACTATCAGTACCAGTATCACTATCAGTACCACTATCAGTATCACTATCAGTATCAGTACCAGTATCAGTATCACTATCAGTATCTATCATTATCAGTACCAGTATCAGTACTACTATTAGTATCAGTACCACTATCAGTATCACTATCAGTATCAGTACCAGTATCAGTATCACTATCAGTATCTATCACTATCAGTACCAGTATCAGTACTACTATTAGTATCAGTACTAGTATCAGTACCAGTATCAGTACCAGTATCACTATCAGTACCAGTATCAGTATCACTATCAGTTCAGTATCAGTATCACTATTAGTATCAGTACCAGTATCAGTACCACTATCAGTATCAGTACTAGTATCAGTATCAGCACCAGTATCAGTACCAGTATCAGTATCACTATCAGTATCTATCACTATCAGCACCAGTATCAGTACTACTATCAGTATCAGTACTAGTATCAGTATCAGTACTAGTATCAGTATCAGTACTAGTATCAGTACCAGTACCAGTATCATTATCAGTATCAGTACCATTATCAGTACCACTATCAGTATCACTATCACTATCAGTATCAGTATCAGTATCAGTATCAGTACCACTATCAGTATCAGTACCATTATCAGTACCACTATCAGTATCACTATCACTATCACTATCAGTATCAGTATCAGTATCACTATCAGTATCAGTACTAGTATCAGTACCAGTACCAGTGTCAGTACCAGTATCAGTATCTATCACTATCAGTACCAGTATCAGTACTATTATCAGTATCAGTACTAGTATCAGTACCACTATCAGTATCACTATCAGTACCAGTATCACTATCACTATCAGTATCAGTATCACTATCAGTATCAGTACCAGTATCAGTACTACTATCAGTATCAGTACTAGTATCAGTACCACTATCAGTACCAGTATCAGTACCAGTATCAGTATCACTATCAATATCGTATCACTATCACTATCCGTATCAATATCACTATCAGTACCACTATCAGTATCAGTACCACTATCAGTACCAGTATCAGTACCAGTATCAGTATCACTATCAGTATCAATATCACTATCAGTACCAGTATCAGTACCACTATCAGTATCAGTACTAGTATCAGTATCAGTATCAGTACCACTATCAGTATCAGTACCAGTATCACTATCAGTATCACTATCAGTATCAGTACCAGTATCAGTACTACTATCAGTATCAGTACTAGTATCAGTACCAGTACCACTATCAATATCAGTATCACTATCAGTATCATTATCACTATCAGTATCAGTACCAGTATCAGTACCACTATCAGTATCAGTACTAGTATCAGTGCCAGTATCAGTACCAGTATCAGTATCACTATCAGCATCTATCACTATCAGTACCAGTATCAGTACTACTATTAGTATCAGTACTAGTATCAGTATCTATCACTATCAGTACCAGTATCAGTACTACTATCAGTATCAGTACCAGTATCAGTATCACTATCAGTATCAGTACCAGTATCAGTACTACTATTAGTATCAGTACTAGTATCAGTACCAGTATCACTATCAGTACCAGTATCAGTATCACTATCAGTTCAGTATCAGTATCACTATCAGTATCAGTACCAGTATCAGTACCACTATCAGTATCAGTACTAGTATCAGTATCAGCACCAGTATCAGTACTACTATCAGTATCAGTACTAGTATCAGTACCAGTATCAGTATCACTATCAGTACCAGTATCACTATCAGTACCACTATCAGTATCACTATCAGTATCAGTACCAGTATCAGTATCACTATCAGTATTTATCATTATCAGCACCAGTATCAGTACTACTATCAGTATCAGTACTAGTATCAGTACCAGTATCAGTATCACTATCAGTACCAGTATCACTATCAGTACCACTATCAGTATCACTATCAGTATCAGTACCAGTATCAGTATCACTATCAGTATCTATCACTATCAGTACCAGTATCAGTACTACTATTAGTATCAGTACTAGTATCAGTACCAGTATCAGTACCAGTATCACTATCAGTACCAGTATCAGTATCACTATCAGTTCAGTATCAGTATCACTATTAGTATCAGTACCAGTATCAGTACCACTATCAGTATCAGTACTAGTATCAATATCAGCACCAGTATCAGTACCAGTATCAGTATCACTATCAGTATCTATCACTATCAGCACCAGTATCAGTACTACTATCAGTATCAGTACTAGTATCAGTATCAGTACTAGTATCAGTATCAGTACCATTATCAGTACCACTATCAGTATCACTATCACTATCAGTATCAGTATCAGTATCAGTACCACTATCAGTATCAGTACCATTATCAGTACCACTATCAGTATCACTATCACTATCAGTATCAGTATCACTATCAGTATCAGTACTAGTATCAGTACCAGTACCAGTGTCAGTACCAGTATCAGTATCTATCACTATCAGTACCAGTATCAGTACTATTATCAGTATCAGTACTAGTATCAGTACCACTATCAGTATCACTATCAGTACCAGTATCACTATCAGTATCAGTATCACTATCAGTATCAGTACCAGTATCAGTACTACTATCAGTATCAGTACTAGTATCAGTACCACTATCAGTACCAGTATCACTATCAGTACCACTATCAGTATCACTATCAGTATCAGTATCAGTATCACTATCAGTTCAGTATCAGTATCACTATCAGTATCAGTACCAGTATCAGTACCACTATCAGTATCAGTACTAGTATCAGTATCAGCACCAGTATCAGTATCACTATCAGTATCTATCACTATCAGTACCAGTATCAGTACTACTATCAGTATCAGTACTAGTATCAGTACCAGTACCAGTATCAGTATCACTATCAGTACCAGTATCACTATCAGTACCACTATCAGTATCACTATCAGTACAAGTATCAGTACCACTATCAGTATCAGTACCACTATCAGTATCAGTACCACTATCAGTATCACTATCACTATCAGTATCAGTATCACTATCACTATCAGTATCAGTACCACTATCAGTATCAGTACTAGTATCAGTACCAGTACCAGTATCAGTACCAGTATCAGTATCAAATAAAACCTGCTCAACGGAGCGCCCCTGGGGTATGTAAAAACAAATCCTGAGATTATGATAGGCACTAATAGAGTAAGGGTATATGTGAAAAAAATGTAGATAATATCCTAGGCGGCAAGCAAATATTCCCAGTGCGTCTGCACACGCACAAAATAGCAACAGTCCATCCAATGTAGGGAAAAATAAGCGCTCCAAGCCCACAGATATATAAAAGTTCAATTTTATTCCAAACTTGTTAAAATCATATAAGATAGATTAAAAAGTGGTAAGCACAATAGTGCAAAAACAGGTTGTAGAACAGGTGCAAAAAACAGCAAACGTTTCGTGCTCCATGCACTTGGTCACTGCTAATTGATGCACCTGTTCAGAGCTCCATTTATACCAAAATTCTTAAAGTGATATCACAAAATTTCATTAACCTGTACTTTGCCATTTTGTAAAGGAGCCTATGACAAGAAACATTTATTTATTTTTTCCTTTTCTTATACATAAAATGTTGTTATATAAATATGCAGGTTGATTCATGTTGGTTAAGGTGTGACTATGTTTTGTGAAAACAATCTATTATACACTATTATTAAATCATTACTTTTGTAGAAAGAAGCATATACATTGTTTTATGAGTTATTATCTTCAGTGTTAAATATAATCAGAGCCAGGTTTCTATTGGGAATTTGTTTAAACCACTCTAATATAAAAATCCTTAATTTAAACAGTATGAAATCAAATATGCAATAGATGAGCCTATGACAAGAGCCCAAAAAAAAAAAACAAAAAAAAAAACCCATCAAAATAAGTGTATGTATAGCAATCTATTTTCTCTCTCATAAAGGAAAAGTTAGGTTAGCAATAATAGTGAGAAAATGTCTCATATCAACATATTTTCTTATTTCTTAATTCTTTTTAGGGGAATGAGCCAATGACAAGAGACATACCTCTAAATTCAAAAATATCCCAAAAACATTAAATGATTTATTAAATTTTCCTATTTCTTAATTCTTTTTAGGGGAATGAGCCTATAACAAGAGACATACCTCTAAATTAAAAAAAACAACATATATTTTTTTTCTCTTTTTTTCCTCTTCTCTGTTCCTTTTCTTTTCCCTTCTTTCCCTTCTTCTTTCCCTTTTTTAATCTGATTTATTAAAAAAAATAGGATGTTTATTATTTAGTGAATAAGTCTAAATCTCTTCTCATGTTGAGGCCCTCAGGGTGTGTAGTCTGTAGATTGAACATCCACATAACTTCTCTTTTGTCAAGTGTTGTCTCTCTATCACCACCTCTTCTCCATTGTGGGATAAAATCTATCCCCTGTAGGATAAGAGCAGATGTGTCTGCGTTGTGTAGAACCTTAAAGTGCCTTGATACAGGTGTGTCTGTGTTCTCATCCTCTATGGAGCGCAAGTGCTCCAAAAACCTCTCTTTTAGCAGTCTCTGTTTTTCCTGTGTATTGTTTATGGCAAATTTTACATGTGAGAAGATAAACCACATGAGTGGTAGAACAGTTGATATGATGATGTATCTTATAAGTCTTATTGGTAATAGTGGAATTAAATTCCTCTCCTTCCTTAACAAAGTCACAGGTTGTACATATTGGGCGTCTGCACTTATAAAAACCCTTTCTCTGTTTTAACCAGCAGGATATTTTTTTGGTTCTTACATCTGATGGAGAAATGAAATTTGCTATCGTCTTACCTCTTCTAGATACAAAATCACAACCTTCTTTGAGAATCTCCTTAAGGATAGGATCTGAGTACAGAATTGGTATGGAATCTTTAATAATATTGCACACCTTAGTGTATTCCATACTGTAAGTTGTAATAAATTTGATCTTGCTATTTTCTGATGTTCTTTTCTGTTTATTTCTATATTTTAGCAAGTCTTGTCTGGGAATTAAATCTACACTAGATTTTGCCTCTTTAAGTAACTTCTCACTGTAGCCTCTATCCCTGAACCTTTGTGTTGCCTCTTCTGACTTTGCCTGATATTCATCCTCATTTGTGCAATTTCTTTTAATTCTGGTATATTCCCCCTTAGGGATAGCCTTCACAACATGTCTTGGGTGGCATGAATTGTACTTGAGGATAGTGTTCCCAGCTGTAGACTTTCTATATATAGTAGTTTCAACTGTGTTTTTGTCTGTGCTTATTAATGTGATATCAAGAAAATGTATTTCTTTATCACTCTGTTCACTGGTAAAGTTTAAGTTAAAGTTGTTATTGTTCAAATATTTACAAAAATCCTCTGCCTCTTGCTGATCTCCCTCAAACACAAACAACAGATCATCTATGTATCTGTAAAACTGGATAATCCTATCCTTGAAGGGGTTTTTATCTCCAAAACGTGGGACAGCTCCCACCAACCCATAAAAAGGTTGGCGTATGAGGGGGAAAATTTAGCCCCCATGGCTGTCCCACGTCTCTGGAGATAAAAGCTGTTCTGAAACAGAAAAAAATTGTGACTCAAAAGATATTCAATTGCCCTTAATATAAAGATTTTAGTAGGGTATGTAAAATTTGTATTCTGTTCCAAAAAGTGTTCTATTGCTTCTATTCCCTTCTCGTGTTGTATAGTTGTATACAATGAGGAAACATCTGCTGTGATAAATCTATATGTGGATTTCCATTTTAGATTTTGTATTTTGTTTAAAAGGGCCGTGGTGTCCTGTATAAAACTGGGCAAATCCCTGACTAGGGGTTGTAAGAATGAATCAATTAACTCTGACATAGGTTCATTCAAAGAATCAATACCCGCTATGATGGGTCTACCCTGTGGGCTCTGAAGATTCTTGTGTGTTTTGGGAAGGTAATGAAAAACAGGAATGACTGGTAGTTTAGGAATAATTCTTTCCTGAACAGATTTATTTATGATGTTATTATATCTTGCATATAAAACAAGATTAGTCAATTCATTCCTGTATTTCACTGTAGGATTGTCACTCAGTTTAATATACACTTCCCTGTCATTTAGTTGTCTCATGGATTCTGCAACGTAGTCATCCTTATTAAGGACGACCACATTGCCGCCCTTGTCAGATTGCCTGATGACAAGTGAGTCATCAGATGCCAGTCTTTTTATTGTATCTCTCTCCTTTTGTGTAAAGTTAGATGGAAATTTATTTCTCTTTTGGGCAGTACTACTATCAGTACTACTATCAGTATCAGTACTAGTATCAGTACCACTATCAGTATCACTATCAGTACCAGTATCACTATCAGTATCAGTATCACTATCAGTATCAGTACCAGTATCAGTAATACTATCAGTATCAGTATCAGTATCATTATCACTATCAGTATCAGTACCACTATCAGTATCAGTACTAGTATCAGTGCCAGTATCAGTACCAGTATCAGTATCACTATCAGTATCTATCACTATCAGTACCAGTATCAGTACTACTATTAGTATCAGTACTAGTATCAGTATCTATCACTATCACTACCAGTATCAGTACTACTATCAGTATCAGTGCCAGTATCAGTATCACTATCAGTATCAGTACCAGTATCAGTATCACTATCAGTATCTATCACTATCAGTACCAGTATCAGTACTACTATTAGTATCAGTATTAGTATCAGTACCAGTATCACTATCAGTACCAGTATCAGTATCACTATCAGTTCAGTATCAGTATCAGTATCACTATCAGTATCAGTACCAGTATCAGTACCAGTATCAGTACTAGTATCAGTATCAGTATCAGCACCAGTATCAGTACCAGTATCAGTATCACTATCAGTATCTATCACTATCAGTACCAGTATCAGTACTACTATCAGTATCAGTACTAGTATCAGTACCAGTATCAGTATCACTATCAGTACCAGTATCACTATCAGTACCACTATCAGTATCACTATCAGTATCAGTATCAGTACCAGTATCAGTATCACTATCAGTATCTATCATTATCAGTACCAGTATCAGTACTACTATTAGTATCAGTACCACTATCAGTATCACTATCAGTATCAGTACCAGTATCAGTACTACTATTAGTATCAGTACTAGTATCAGTACCAGTATCACTATCAGTACCAGTATCAGTATCACTATCAGTTCAGTATCAGTATCACTATTAGTATCAGTACCAGTATCAGTACCACTATCAGTATCAGTACTAGTATCAGTATCAGCACCAGTATCAGTACCAGTATCAGTATCACTATCAGTATCTATCACTATCAGTACCAGTATCAGTACTACTATCAGTATCAGTACTAGTATCAGTATCAGTACTAGTATCAGTACCAGTACCAGTATCACTATCAGTACCACTATCAGTATCACTATCAGTATCAGTACCAGTACCAATATCAGTATCAGTACCAGCATCAGTACCACTATCAGTATCAGTATCATTATCAGTATCAGTATCTATCACTATCAGTACCAGTGTCAGTACCAGTATCAGTATCAGTATCTATCACTATCAGTACCAGTATCAGTACTATTATCAGTATCAGTACTAGTATCAGTACCACTATCAGTATCACTATCAGTACCAGTATCACTATCAGTATCAGTATCAGTATCACTATCAGTATCAGTACCAGTATCAGTACCACTATCAGTATCAGTACTAGTATCAGTACCAGTACCAGTATCAGTACCAGTATCAGTATCAGTATCTATCACTATCAGTACCAGTATCAGTACTAGTATCAGTACCACTACCAGTATCAGTATCTATCACTATCAGTAACACTATCAGTACCAGTATCACTATCAGTATAAGTACCAGTATCAGTACCACTATAAGTATCAGTACCAGTATCAGTACCACTATCAGTATCACTATCACTATCAGTATCAGTATCACTATCACTATCAGTATCAGTACCAGTATCAGTACCACTATCAGTATCACTATCACTATCAGTATCAGTATCACTATCAGTATCACTATCACTATCAGTATCAGTATCACTATCAGTATCACTATCAGTATCAGTATCAGTATCAGTATCAGTATCACTATCACTATCAGTATCAGTATCACTATCAGTATCACTATCAGTATCAGTATCAGTACCAGTATCAGTACCACTATCAGTATCACTATCACTATCAGTATCAGTATCAGTATCACTATCAGTATCACTATCACTATCAGTATCAGTATCAGTATCACTATCACTATCAGTATCAGTACCAGTATCAGTACCACTATCAGTATCACTATCACTATCAGTATCAGTATCACTATCAGTATCACTATCACTATCAGTATCACTATCAGTATCACTATCAGTATCAGTATCACTATCAGTATCACTATCACTATCAGTATCAGTATCACTATCAGTATCACTATCAGTATCAGTATCAGTATCACTATCAGTATCACTATCACCATCAGTATCAGTATCAGTATCACTATCAGTATCAGTACCAGTATCAGTACCACTAGCAGTATGACTATCAGTATGAGTATCAGTATCAGTATCAGTATCACTATCAGTATCAGTATGACTATCAGTATCAGTATCAGTATCACTATCAATATCAGTACCAGTATCAGTACCACTATCAGTATCAGTACTAGTATCAGTACCAGTACCAGTATCAGTACCAGTACCACTATCAGTACCAGTATCACTATCAGTATCACTATCAATATCAGTACCAGTATCAGTACCACTATCAGTATCACTATCAGTACCACTATCAGTACCAGTATCACTATCAGTATCACTATCAGTACTAGTATCAGTACCACTATCAGTATCACTATCAGTACCACTATCAGTACCAGTATCACTATCAGTACCACTATCAGTATCACTATCAGTACCACTATCAGTATCACTATCAGTATCAGTACCAGTATCAGTATCACTATCAGTATCAGTACTAGTATCAGTACCAGTACCAGTATCACTATCAGTATCAGTATCAGTATCACTATCAGTACCACTATCAGTATCAGTACTAGTATCAGTACCAGTACCAGTATCAGTACCAGTATCACTATCACTATCAGTATCAGTATCAGTATCACTATCAATATCAGTACCAGTATCAGTACCACTATCAGTATCACTATCAGTACCACTATCAGTATCAGTATCACTATCAGTATCACTATCAGTACTAGTATCAGTACCACTATCAGTATCACTATCAGTACCACTATCAGTACCAGTATCACTATCAGTACCACTATCAGTATCACTATCAGTACCACTATCAGTATCACTATCAGTATCAGTACCAGTATCAGTATCACTATCAGTATCAGTACTAGTATCAGTACCACTATCAGTATCAGTACTAGTATCAGTACCAGTACCAGTATCACTATCAGTATCAGTATCAGTATCACTATCAGTACCACTATCAGTACCACTATCAGTATCACTATCAGTATCAGTACCAGTATCAGTATCAGTATCACTATCAGTACCACTATCAGTATCACTATCAGTATCAGTAACCAGTATCAGTACCACTATCAGTATCAGTATCACTATCAGTATCAGTACCAGTATCAGTACCACTATCAGTATCACTATCAGTATCAGTACCAGTATCAGTACCACTATCAGTACTGTCTGATATTTCGGTAATATGGCTGTAATTAAGCTAAAAGAGACCGCTCCCAGGGTGTGACCTACAAAGAACAAGCTACTGAGCCATTGGGGCATCTTTATCCAGCTCTGTATGAAGCTTAATGCCCCGTGTTTCTGGCGAGCCTGCTCTGAGCAGGCAGACACACATCGCCACAATATAACCCGATTGAGTACGATCGGGTTGATTGACACCCCCTGCTGGCGGCCCATTGGCCGTGAGTCTGCAGGGGGCGGCGTTGCACCAGCAGCTCTAGTGAGTGTCGGATCAGGTCGCAGTGTTGGATCAGGTCCGCAAGACCTTGATAAATATGCCGCATTGTGTGTTCCTGATTGACTGCTTCCCTCTCTGAATATATGCTCTGTATACTGACAATAGAGGGACAGGAGTTATTTTTTCAGACAGTGCAGCAGGTAAGGCCCATACCATACTTGGTTTTATAGAAAGGAACATTAGGAGCAGAGAGAAGTGAGGTTCTTATGCCACTGTATGACTCACTATTATGAGTATAATGGATATATCTTCAGAAGGATATAAATAAATCTAGACACTGTGCAGAGGAGGCTACTAGACCGATACAGTGCGTAAAAATAAAACTTTCATGACCTTAATATGTATAGCTTAAAGGAGAGAATTGAGAGAGATGATATGATTCAGCAAGAGATTCAGTACAGACAGTGTTTATCATAGAAAGAGCAACATCAGAACAAGAGGTCATGATATCAAGTTGGAGGGTAGTAGGTTTAAGAGTAATTTATTTTCTTTATAGAGAGGTTCGTTGATTCATTAAGTTGTCTTCCAGCAGAGATGTTCAGGACAAACACTTAAAGGAATTTAAGAATGCAGCTCTTCTACCCCATGCAGCTCCTCTACCCCCTGCAGCTCCTCTACCCCCTGCAGCTCCTCTACCCCCTGCACCTCCTATACCCCATGCAGCTTCTCTACACCATGCAGCTCCTCTACCCCATGCAGCTCCTCTACCCCATGCAGTTCCTCTACCCCATGCAGCACCTCTACACCATGCAGTTCCTCTACCCCATGCAGTTCCTCTACCCCATGCAGCTCCTCTACACCATGCAGCTCCTCTACACCATGCAGCTCCTCTGCCCCATGCAGCTCCTCTACCCCATGCAGCTCCTCTACCCCATGCAGCACCTCTACCCCATGCAGTTCCTCTACCCCATGCAGCTCCTCTACCCCCTGCAGCTCCTCTACCCCATGCAGCTCCTCTGCCCCATGCAGCTCCTCTACACCATGCAGCTCCTCTACCCCATGCAGCTCCTCTACCCCATGCAGTTCCTCTACCCCATGCAGCTCCTCTACACCATGCAGCTCCTCTACACCATGCAGCTCCTCTACACCATGCAGTTCCTCTACACCATGCAGCTCATCTACACCATGCAGCTCCTCTACCCCATGCAGTTCCTCTACCCCATGCAGCTCCTCTACACCATGCAGTTCCTCTACACCATGCAGCTCCTCTACCCCATGCAGCTCCTCTGCCCCATGCAGCTCCTCTACACCATGCAGCTCCTCTACCCCATGCAGCTCCTCTACCCCATGCAGCTCCTCTACACCATGCAGTTCCTCTACACCATGCAGCTCATCTATACCATGCAGCTCCTCTACCCCATGCAGCTCCTCTACACCATGCAGCTCCTCTACCACATGCAGCTCCTCTACCCCATGCAGCTCCTCTACCACATGCAGCTCCTCTACCCCATGCAGCTCCTATACCCCATGCAGCTCCTCTACACCATGCAGCTCCTCTACCCCATGCAGCTCCTCTACCCCATGCAGTTCCTCTACCCCATGCAGCTCCTCTACACCATGCAGTTCCTCTACCCCATGCAGTTCCTCTTTTATAGAAAGGAACATTAGGAGCAGAGAGAAGTGAGGTTCTTATGCCACTGTATGACTCACTATTATGAGTATAATGGATATATCTTCAGAAGGATATAAATAAATCTAGACACTGTGCAGAGGAGGCTACTAGACCGATACAGTGCGTAAAAATAAAACTTTCATGACCTTAATATGTATAGCTTAAAGGAGAGAATTGAGAGAGATGATATGATTCAGCAAGAGATTCAGTACAGACAGTGTTTATCATAGAAAGAGCAACATCAGAACAAGAGGTCATGATATCAAGTTGGAGGGTAGTAGGTTTAAGAGTAATTTATTTTCTTTATAGAGAGGTTGGTTGATTCATTAAGTTGTCTTCCAGCAGAGATGTTCAGGACAAACACTTAAAGGAATTTAAGAATGCAGCTTTTCTACCCCATGCAGCTCCTCTACCCCTGCAGCTCCTCTACCCCCTGCAGCTCCTCTACCCCATGCAGCTCCTCTGCCCCATGCAGCTCTTCTACCCCATGCAGCTCCTCTACCCCATGCAGCTCTTCTACCCCATGCAGCTCCTCTACCCCCTGCAGCTCCTCTCCCCCTGCACCTCCTATACCCCATGCAGCTCCTCTACACCATGCAGCTCCTCTACCCCATGCAGCTCCTCTACCCCATGCAGTTCCTCTACCCCATGCAGCTCCTCTACACCATGCAGTTCCTCTACCCCATGCAGTTCCTCTACCCCATGCAGCTCCTCTACACCATGCAGTCCTCTACACCATGCAGCTCCTCTACACCATGCAGCTCCTCTGCCCCATGCAGCTCCTCTACCCCATGTAGCTCCTCTACCCCATGCAGTTCCTCTACCCCATGCAGCTCCTCTACCCCCTGCAGCTCCTCTACCCCATGCAGCTCCTCTGCCCCATGCAGCTCCTCTACACCATGCAGCTCCTCTACCCCATGCAGCTCCTCTACCCCATGCAGTTCCTCTACCCCATGCAGCTCCTCTACACCATGCAGCTCCTCTACACCATGCAGCTCCTCTACACCATGCAGCTCCTCTACACCATGCAGTTCCTCTACACCATGCAGCTCATCTACACCATGCAGCTCCTCTACCCCATGCAGCTAGCTCCTCTACCCCATGCAGCTCCTCTACCCCATGCAGCTCCTCTACCCCATGCAGCTCCTCTGCCCCATGCAGCTCCTCTACACCATGCAGCTCCTCTACCCCATGCAGCTCCTCTACACCATGCAGCTCCTCTACCCCATACAGCTCCTCTACCCCATGCAGCTCCTCTGCCCCATGCAGCTCCTCTGCCCCATGCAGCTCCTCTACCCCATGCAGCTCCTCTACCCCATGCAGCTCCTCTGCCCCATGCAGCTCCTCTACCCCATGCAGCTCCTCTACACCATGCAGCTCCTCTACCCCATGCAGCTCCTCTGCCCCATGCAGCTCCTCTGCCCCATGCAGCTCCTCTGCCCCATGCAGCTCTTCTACCCCATGCAGCTCCTCTACCCCATGCAGCTCCTCTACCCCATGCAGCTCCTCTGCCCCATGCAGCTCCTCTACCCGATGCAGCTCCTCTACCCCATGCAGCTCCTCTGCCCCATGCAGCTCCTCTACCCCATGCAGCTCCTCTGCCCCATGCAGCTCCTCTACACCATGCAGCTCCTCTACCCAATGCAGCTCCTCTACCCCATGCAGCTCCTCTACCCCATGCAGCTCCTCTGCCCCATGCAGCTCTTCTACCCCATGCAGCTCCTCTGCCCCATGCAGCTCCTCTACCCCATGCAGCTCCTCTGCCCCATGCAGCTCCTCTACCCCATGCAGCTCCTCTACCCCATGCAGCTCCTCTACCCCATGCAGCTCCTCTGCCCCATGCAGCTCCTCTACCCCATGCAGCTCCTCTGCCCCATGCAGCTCCTCTACCCCATGCAGCTCCTCTACCCCATGCAGCTCCTCTGCCCCATGCAGCTCCTCTACCCCATGCAGCTCCTCTACCCCATGCAGCTCATCTGTCCCATGCAGCTCCTCTACACCATGCAGCTCCTCTACCCCATGCAGCTCCTCTACCCCATGCAGCTCCTCTGCCCCATGCAGCTCCTCTACCCCATGCAGCTCCTCTACCCCATGCAGCTCCGCTGTCCCATGCAGCTCCTCTACACCATGCAGCTCCTCTACACCATTCAGCTCCTCTACCCCATGCAGCTCCTCTACCCCATGCAGCTCCTCTGCCCCATGCAGCTCCTCTACCCCATGCAGCTCCTCTGCCCCATGCAGCTCCTCTACACCATGCAGCTCCTCTACCCCATGCAGCTCCTCTACCCCATGCAGCTCCTCTACCCCATGCAGCTCCTCTACACCATGCAGCTCCTCTACCCCATGCAGCTCCTCTACCCCATGCAGTTCCTCTACCCCATGCAGCTCCTCTACCCCATGCAGCTACTCTACCCCATGCAGCTCCTCTACCCCAAGCAGCTCCTCTACCCCATGCAGCTCCTCTACCCCCATGCAGCTCCCCATGCAGCTCCTCTACCCCATGCAGCTACTCTACCCCATGCAGCTCATCTACCACATGCAGCTCCTCTACCACACGCAGCTCCTGTACCACACGCAGCTCCTCTACCACACGCAGCTCCTCTACCCCATGCAGCTCATCTACCCCATGCAGCACCTCTAGCCCATAACAGCCAGTCTATACATTGGTGTGTGAGGAAATGTTACAATACTAATGCAGGGAAGCCTTTTGTTAGTGCAGGTTGTAGGTCTATTTATTTATTTATTTATTCTCAAACTCATTATACAGAGCAGAATGTGTATTAATACTTTTGGTTTCTACTGAGTTACCTTCGGGGGGCCCAAAAAAATCTTGCACCGGGGCCCATTGTTGGGTAGGTCCGCTACTGCCATAAACTACTAAAACACCTTGCAAATGACTAATGTATTGCCTATCGACGGCCACTCTGTCTCCGGGACTAATGTATTGCCTATTGACGGCCACTCTGTCTCCTGGACTAATGTATTGCCTATCGACGGCCACTCTGTCTCCTGGACTAATGTATTGCCTATCGACGGCCACTCTGTCTTCTGGACTAATTTATTGCCTATCGATGGCCACTCTGTCTCCTGGACTAATGTATTGCCTATCGACGGCCACTCTGTCTCCTGGACTAATTTATTGCCTATCGACGGCCACTCTGTCTCCTGGACTAATGTATTGCCTATCGACGGCCACTCTGTCTCCTGGACTAATGTATTGCCTATTGACGGCCACTCTGTCTCCTGGACTAATTTATTGCCTATCGACGGTCACTCTGTCTCCTGGACTAATTTATTGCCTATCGACGGCCACTCTGTCTCCTGGACTAATGTATTGCCTATCAACGGCCACTCTGTCTCCTGGACTAATTTATTGCCTATCGACGGCTACTCTGTCTCCTGGACTAATGTATTGCCTATCGACGGCCACTCTGTCTCCTGGACTAATGTATTGCCTATCGATGGCCACTCTGTCTCCTGGCCTAATGTATTGCCTATCGACGGCCACTCTGTCTCCTGGACTAATTTATTGCCTATCAACGGCCACTCTGTCTCCTGGACTAATTTATTTCCTATCGACGGCCACTCTGTCTCCTGGACTAATGTATTGCCTATCGACGGCCACTCTGTCTCCTGGACTAATGTATTGCCTATCGACGGCCACTCTGTCTCCTGGATTAATTTATTGCCTATCGATGGCCACTCTGTCTCCTGGACTAATGTATTGCCTATCAACGGCCACTCTGTCTCCTGGACTAATGTATTGCCTATCGACGGCCACTCTGTCTCCTGGACTAATTTATTGCCTATCGACGGCCACTCTGTCTCCTGGACTAATGTATTGCCTATCAATGGCCACTCTGTCTCCTGGACTAATTTATTGCCTATCGACGGCTACTCTGTCTCCTGGACTAATGTATTGCGTATCGACGACCACTCTGTCTCCTGCACTAATTTATTGCCTATCGACGGCCACTCTGTCTCTTGCACTAATTTATTGCCTATCGACGGCCACTCTGTCTCCTGGACTAATGTATTGCATATCGATGGCCACTCTGTCTCCTGGCATAATGTATTGCCTATCGACGGCCACTCTGTCTCCTGCACTAATTTATTGCCTATCGACGGCCACTCTGTCTCCTGGACTAATTTATTGCCTATCAACGGCCACTCTGTCTCCTGGACTAATTTATTGCCTATCGACGGCCACTCTGTCTCCTGGACTAATGTATTGCCTATCGACGGCCACTCTGTCTCCTGGACTAATTTATTGCCTATCGACGGCCACTCTGTCTCCTGGACTAATGTATTGCCTATCGACGGCCACTCTGTCTCCTGGACTAATGTATTGCCTATCGACGGCCACTCTGTCTCCTGGACTAATTTATTGCCTATCGACAGCCACTCTGTCTCTTGCACTAATTTATTGCCTATCGATGGCCACTCTGTCTCCTGGACATTGAAAAAAAAGTTGGAACAAAAAGGGGGTCACCTAAAAAAAAGAGGAGATTAAAGTTAAAACAATGGATAAAAACAAAAGATACTGGAAAAGAGATTAAAAATAGAAAAGTCAAACATTTTAGAAGATAGCGAGAGGATTTAAGGAATATAAAGAAAACATTAGCCACTACTACAAGAATGTATTCCAGATGTGAAGGAATTGGGTTACCCCTAATACCAGTTAACAGAAAGAACAGAATCCTTAGAGATGAGTTGTTTAGAGCTGATATAAGGAGTGCAATATTAAACACAATGAGATATGTTACACTAGAAAGAAAATGCTGTTTTCTATCTCTGAACTAAGGGGCAAATTTGTGTACATCCAAAAAGAAATGACATTAGCAGTTACTCAATGTGTGTACTTTATACACCTTTTATATCTATTTGAGCAAGAGGGGCAGCATTTCATACCACACCTGCACTCAGAGATCCTGCAGGATTGTGGTTGAGACCACATGTATTTGTGGGAGGGGCTACAGCCAGAGGGGTGGATAGGGTGGGTGGGCGGGGTGGTAAGAGGTGATAAGGTGGTAAGAGGTGGCGTTTTATGGTTGAAGCTAATGCACCCCTTGGTTTCTTTCACAAAACATGTCAATTGCTCTGAAGGAAAAGCTAAGGGTCTAATAGTGGCCTGGCACAAGAAAGTATTTTGGCCTAGGACATTTATGGATGTTCCTAAGGCAGCAGAATTTAGGAGAACAGCAAATTATAAACTGCAATTCTATTACATCAATGCCTTCCCACACCTATACTCTCAAAATGTTTTATTTATCAATTGTATTAAAAATCCACAATCCTTTGCTGTGAGGGGGGGGGGGGGGCAAGACCTCTTTGTGCTTCCCTGGCCTCTGGTTGCTAGAAATATATGAGAAATATGAGCTAAAATGCTTAATGGTGGGGATTTGGGAGGCAGTAGATTTCCTTGTGCCTAGACCAGTAAAAAAAAAAAAAAACACTATTGCCCTGGCAAAACTACTAGAAAGGTCAAGGAAAATATGCTGTAACACCATGAAAGGCAGTAACCTTTGAAGATCACTAGGGGCAAAATGTATCAAAGTGAGAAAAAGAAAATTCTTACGTTTGTCGTCCAAAAAAACCTCACAAATGATATCACCATATTTATGAAAAGGTTATGCGCCAATAAAGTCGCAACTTTTCATGTGTGCGAACAAATTGACTCATGACCATTCAAAAGTCTTTAACATATGCAAATAAGTTGTCTGTAAATGCCTAATTCATGTATTAATCTCTATTGGCATTTTAAAATGCCCGTATATATTCAAAATTCTCATATATTTATGAAAAGTGACTTATGCAATATTCAATGTTTTTAATCTCTGTTTTTCGCAAGAAAACTAGATCAGCCATTCACTTGACATCACAAAAAAAATTGCCCCAAAAATGTCTGTCAGATGCTAAAGTGCCGTAAGTCTGACAAACCAGCGATGTCCAGAAATCTGCGCAAGTACAAATTTCTGGCGTCGCCAGTGACTTACGGCACGTTAGAAACTGCCGGCACCTATAAAACCTGACTAAAGTCTAAATCACCCGCACTGTCTAACACGCCTCCCTAACATAGCCCGACAAGTCTAACACGCCTCCCTAACATAGCCCGACACGTCTAACCCTCTATCCGCTATCCCCCCTCACTATCCTAAAAATATGTATTAACCCCTAAACCGCTGCTCCCGGAGCCCGCCGCAACCTAATAAAATTATTAACCCCTAAACCGCCGCCAGCTATACTAAATCTATAACCCCCTAAAGTGAGCCCCTACCCCGCCGCTATCTATTGTAAAATTATTAACCCCTAATCTAATCCCCCCTACCCCGCCGCCAGCTATATTAACTATATTAACCCTAATTATATTAGGGTTAATATAGTTAATATAGTTATTATATTATATATATTAACTATATTAACCCTAATTATATTAGGGTTAATATAGTTAATATTGTTATTATATAATATATATATTAAGTATAATAACCCTATCTAACTCTAACATCCCTAACTAAACTCTTATTAAAATAAATCTAATATTAATATTATTAATTAAAATATTCCTATTTAAATCTAAAATAAATCCTAAGATAGCTACAATATAATTAATAATTACATTATAGCTATGTTAGGGTTTATATTTATTTTACAGGTAAATTGTTAATTATTTTAACTAGGTATAATAGCTATTAAATAGTTATGAACTATTTAATAGCTACCTAGTTAAAATAATTACCCAATTACCTGTAAAATAAATCCTAACCTAAGTTACAAATACACCTACACTATCAATAAATTAAAGAAACTACAAATATCTATCTAAAAATACAATTAAATAAACTAAACTAAATTACAAAAAAAACCAAACACTAAATTACAAAAAATAAAAAAAAGATTACAAGTTTTTTAAGCTAATTACACCTATTCTAAGCCCCCTAATAAAATAATAAAGCCCCCCAAAATAAAAAAATTCCCTACCCTATTCTAAATTAAAAAAGTTCAAAGCTCTTTTACCTTACCAGCCCTTAAAAGGGCCTTTTGTGGGGGCATGCCCCAAAGAAAACTGCTCTTTTACCTGCAAAAAAACACACAATACCACCCCCCAACATTACAACCCACCACCCACATACCCCTAATCTAACCCAAACCCCCCCTTAAATAAACCTAACACTACCCCCCTGAAGATCTCCCTACCTTGTATTCACCCAGCCGGGCCGAACTCCTCATCCGATCCGGGCGATGTGTTCCAGCAAGCGGCAGTGAAGTCTTCTTCCATCCGGGCGATGTGTTCCAGCAAGCGGCAGAGAGTCTTCTTCCATCGGCGATGTCTTCAAGCAAATCGTCATCTTCAATCTTCTTCCTTCGCTCCTCCGCCGCGGAGCATCCTTCCGGCATGACGACTTCCCGACGAATGAGGTTCCTTTAAATGACGTCATCCAAGATGGCGTCCGTCTAATTCCGATTGGCTGATAGGCTTCTATCAGCCAATCGGAATTAAGGTAGAAAAATCTGATTGGCTGATTGAATCAGCCAATCAGATTCAAGTATTTTACCTCAAAAGTTCCTCAGTATTCACACGCCATTGCAAAAGGGACTTTAAGCAGCCAATCAGGATACTAGTCCCAGGACATTTAAGAGAATGTGCACCTGGCATGTGCAGGCACAGTCATGTTATTTTCCTAATCAGTTTAAGGAAATATACTGTACAATCTAACAAGATTTCAATGAAATCTCATGAGACCACAGCAAAGCATAGCATGACCTCAGCACTGCTGATGCTGATTGGCTATTGTGTGTTTTTTCTTCCAATTTACAGCTGGACAGCAGCTGAAGTATAACTGATCACAGAGCACTTACTCTGGTGAGCTGCAGAAATTGTGAGGTAAAATATCTTCCTTTTTTACATAGAGATGCTCAGGTGATATTTTCTTGTCATCTTTTTACAGTTATGCTGCATATTTAACATACGAGTATTATATCCCTTTAAAGTAATATATTTATTTAAAGTAGCTATAAAGCTGTTTTACTGTGCATTATTAGTTATTAATTTATATTAACATCTCAAGGTGTTTACTGTCCCTTTAAAGAGAGACTTGGAATTCCATACAGATTACCCCCATCCTCTTTTTCACCCCAACAGATAAATGCACGTATTCCCTTATTTGATTGTGTTATTGTTTCATTGTATGCCTTACATGATTTTCTCTGCTTATATGTGACCTTTCACCTTAAAGGGCCACTGAATACATTAGAATTAAATAACTGACAATTACACAATATAAAGACAATGCAATAGCACTTACTTTGAATTTAAAATGAGCAGCAGAATATTTTCCATTCCCACCCGTATCATGTGACAGCTATCAGCCAATCACAAAATGCATATACGTAAATATTGTTCTCTTTTGCACATGCTCAGTAGGAGCCGGAGCCTCAGAAAGTGTGCATATAAACATATATAAACTATATTGGAAAGTGTTTTTAAACTCATGCTCTATCTGAATTATGAAACTTTAATTTTTACTTTAGTAGCCCTTTAAAGGGACATCCAAATGAAAAAATAAAATGCTGTTATTATTGCAGTATTGCTGCACAATAAATTCAGCTCAAGAGCAGCAATACACCACTAGCAAATTGCACACAGTGCATTACCTTTAATATCCCTTCACAGGTTAAAGGGACAGAGTAACTACATTAAAACAGTAATATAAAATACTTATACACAGTAAAACATTTTCACAATACACTTTCATTTTTTTTATGTTGCTTTCTGTTCCTGTAATTTAAATCTGAAAATTGTGGATTTTCCAATACTGAAAACAGAAATAGCAGACAATACAAGCCCAACCCTGCCACATATCTGTCCCTATTTTTTATCTTATCATTTCTGCTGAAGCAAATCAATAGAGATCTTGGTAATACAATGACAGAGGCAGGTCCTGTCTTCTCCTGACTCAAGTCTTAATTGGCTCCTCCAAGTAAGGAAAGTGGTGGTTGGAGTTTGTCTATTGAAAAACAATTGCAGTAAACCAGGTGTTTATTTTAATAACATTTTGATTCCGGTGACGTTAGTCTATTGAAAGACTGAAGAAAATAATGTAATAACAACTGGTTTACTTTCTATTTAATGGCAGGAGCAGTGAGATAGGACAATATATCGTTGTAGCCACATGTATAAGTTAGCTGGACAAATAAAGTTGTTGAGGGACATTTTGTGCTTTTACAACTGTGCTGTGTCTGTTCCTGTTCTGGGTGGAGAAGATCCAAAATACACATATCCGTTAGTGAAGATGTAGTATTGGTAACATAGCTTAGTGTTCAAAAGGCTAGCTCTGTCCTCATGCACATGTGTTATATTAAAGGGACAGTCTTGAGAATTGTTATTGTTTAAAAAGATAGATAATCCCTTAATTACCCATTCCCCAGTTTTGCATAACCAACACACTTATAATAATACACGTTTTACCTCTGTGATTACCTTGTATCTAAGCCTCTGCAGACTGCTCCTTATCTCAGTTATATTAATATACTTTTTACCTCTGTGATTACCTTGTATCTAAGCCTCTGCAGACTGCCCCTTATCTCAGTTATATTAATATACTTTTTACCTCTGTGATTACCTTGTATCTAAGCCTCTGCAGACTGCCCCTTATGTCAGTTATATTAATATACTTTTTACATTTGTGATTACCTTCTATCTAAACCTCTACAGACTGCTCCTTATCTCAGTTATATTTATATACTTTTTACCTCTGTGATTACCTTGTATCTAAACCTCTACAGACTGCTCCTTATCTCAGTTATATTTATATACTTTTACCTCTGTGATTACCTTCTATCTAAACCTCTGCAGACTGCTCCTTATCTCAGTTATATTAATATACTTTTTACCTCTGTGATTACCTTGTATCTAAGCCTCTGCAGACTGCTCCTTATCTCAGTTATATTAATATACTTTTTACCTCTGTGATTACCTTGTATCTAAGCCTCTGCAGACTGCTCCTTATCTCAGTTATATTAATATACTTTTTACCTCTGTGATTACCCTGTATCTAAGCCTCTGCAGACTGCCCCTTATGTCAGTTATATTAATATACTTTTTACATTTGTGATTACCTTCTATCTAAACCTCTACAGACTGCTCCTTATCTCAGTTATATTTATATACTTTTTACCTCTGTGATTACCTTCTATCTAAACCTCTGCAGACTGCTCCTTATCTCAGTTATATTAATATACTTTTTACCTCTGTGATTACCTTCTATCTAAACCTCTGCAGACTGCTCCTTATCTCAGTTATATTTATATACTTTTTACCTCTGTGATTATCCTGTATCTAAGCCTCTACAGACTGCTCCTTATCTCAGTTATATTAATATACTTTTTACCTCTGTGATTACCTTCTATCTAAACCTCTGCAGACTGCTCCTTATCTCAGTTATATTTATATACTTTTTACCTCTGTGATTACCCTGTATCTAACCCTCTGCAGACTGCTCCTTATCTCAGTTATATTAATATACTTTTTACCTCTGTGATTACCTTGTATCTAAGCCTCTGCAGACTGCCCCTTATCTCAGTTATATTAATATACTGTTTACCTCTGTGATTACCCTGTATCTAAGCCTCAGCAGACAGCTCCTTATCTCAGTTATATTAATATACTGTTTACCTTTGTGATTACCTTGTACCTAAGCCTCTGCAGACTGCTCCTTATCTCAGTTATATTAATATACTGTTTACCTCTGTGATTACCCTGTATCTAAGCCTCTGCAGACTGCCCCCTTATCTCAGTTATAGTAATATACTTTTTACCTCTGTGATTACCTTGTATCTAAGACTCTGCAGACTGCTCCTTATCTCAGTTATATTAATATACGTTTTACCTCTGTGATTACCCTGTATCTAATCCTCTGCAGACTGCCCCTTATCTCAGTTATATTATACACTTTTTATCTCTGTGATTAACCTGTATCTAAGCCTCTGCAGACTGCCCCCTTATCTCAGTTATAGTAATATACTTTTTACCTCTGTGATTACCCTGTATCTAAGCCTCTGCAGACTGCTCCTTATCTCAGTTATATTAATATACTTTTTACCTCTGTGATTACCTTGTACCTAAGCCTCTGCAGACTGCTCCTTATGTCAGTTATATTAATATACTTTTTACCTCTGTGATTACCTTGTATCTAAGCCTCTGCAGACTGCTCCTTATCTCAGTTATATTAATATACTTTTTACCTCTGTGATTACCTTGTACCTAAGCCTCTGCAGACTGCTCCTTATCTCAGTTATATTAATATACTTTTTACCTCTGTGATTACCTTGTATCTAAGCCTCTGCAGACTGCCCCTTATCTCAGTTATATTAATACATCTTTTAACCTCTGTGATTACCCTGTATTTAAGCCTCTGCAGACTGCCCCCTTATCTCAGTTATAGTAATATACTTTTTACCTCTGTGATTACCTTGTATCTAACCCTCTGCAGACTGCTCCTTATCTCAGTTATATTAATATACTTTTTACCTCTGTGATTACCTTGTATCTAATCCTCTGCAGACTGCTCCTTATCTCAGATATATTAATATACTTTTTATCTATGTGATTACCTTGTATCTAACCCTCTGCAGACTGCTCCTTATCTCAGTTATATTAATATACTTTTTACCTCTGTGATTACCTTGTATCTAAGCCTCTGCAGACTGCCCCTTATCTCAGTTATATTAATACATCTTTTAACCTCTGTGATTACCCTGTATCTAAGCCTCTGCAGACTGCCCCCTTATCTCAGTTATATTAATATACTTTTTACCTCTGTGATTACCTTGTATCTAACCCTCTGCAGACTGCTCCTTATCTCAGTTATATTAATAAACTTTTTACCTCTGTGATTACCTTGTATCTAATCCTCTGCAGACTGCTCCTTATCTCAGATATATTAATATACTTTTTATCTATGTGATTACCTTGTATCTAACCCTCTGCAGACTGCTCCTTATCTCAGTTATATTAATATACTTTTTATCTCTGTGATTACCTTGTATCTGTAGCGGTGAGGAGAGTGTGTTTGTGGATAAATACTTTATTACCCATTCCCCAGTTTTGCATAACAAATACAGTTATATTAATACATTTTTTACCAGGTATCTAATTACCTTGTATCTAAGCATCTGCAGACTGCGCACTTATCTCAGTTCTTTTGACAAACTTGCATTTTAGCCAATCAGTGCTGACTCATAAATAACTCCACGTAAGTGAGCACAATGTTATCTATGTGGCAAAAATGAACTAGTACTGTCTGGCTGTGAAAGTGAAAAAAAATGCACTAAGATTAGAGGCTGTATTCAAGGGCTTAGAAATTAGCATACAAGCCTATCTAGATAAGATTAACATATAAGCCTACTTAAGTTTAAACTTTAACAAAGATTACCATGAGAACAAAGAGTCTTAGATACTCTATGAAGCCTAATTTAAGTATAATTTGAATAAGGTTATGCAATGGATAGCTGATCTAGTTACACAAATAGCGGCACTCCATTGTTTTGCATTACATTTTAGTTTGAAATCTCACTCCCATACTTTCATATTGTAAGTTTTTCTCAGTTAGGGACAATTCAGCATATATTGATAGCAGTGATGTGCAGTCACTAGAGGCAGGTGAGGCAGTGCTTCACCTCTCATATGGGCAAAAATATATATATTTTTATTGGCTTTAAAAAAAAAATTGTAATTTTTTTTCCCAGCATTTTTTTTTCTCACAGCTATATGTTGTGCAATGAAGAGGCACAAGCAGGTCTGCCCACCATTACACAACATGCTGCGCCATCTACTGGATGCAAGTGGTTAAGATCATTGCATGGCCCATTAAATGCTTATTTGAGGCAGTCCTATTTGGGCTGAACCAATCCAGTGAGAGGCATTAGTAAATGGAACTTAGGGTTGGGGCTGGATGTTAAATCATATAAAACAAAACAAAAACGGAAAAAAACAACTTTCATATATTTTGTTGCTGTCCTGTGAAGCTGCCAGCTTTGCTAAAGTGAAAAAGAGAGTTCTGTTCTTCCCCTCTAAGTGCAGTGGAATGTGCCACTGTCACTTCCTGAATCCTTACAGAGCAGGAGAGAGGCACAGAGAGCAGTGTTTCACCCACATCTTATTAAAGTAAGATTTTACTGAAAGATTCTGTTAGTGAAAATGATAATTTAATGAATGTGGTTTAGTGTTTGTTTACTCTTTTATAGCAGGGTCGTTTTTGTATTTTGTTTACTCAAACTTTACACCCACTAACTTAGCAGATTGCCTCTGTACTTCACACTAAATTATAGACTAATTTTCTGAACTCTCTGTAGCTCTGCTGTTTTATTACTTTAAAATGCAGTGGTCCCCCCCTTGTGTGTGTGTGTCTCTATCTATCCATCTCTCTCCTTATGTGTTGTTCTCCCTCATGGTCTCTTTCTCTCTCTGTCTCTCTTCCTCCCCCTCTGACTCTCATCCCTTATGTAATGAAAGAATCTATAAGCATAATTTGCAGCATTAAAGTAAAAAGTATGTTTTAAACATATTTTAATGGGCATGGATTTCTAGATCTCATAATCAGAGCAATCATTGTGTTATCTGGCAAGAGTTTCTGTTACAATCCTTTTAGACTAAAATCAGATGTTTACTAAGTTGACCAGTTTTCCAAGACACCATTTAAAGGGACATGAAACCCATATGAAACCCATATGCAAATTTAAATAACTTTCCAATTTACATCTAATATCTAATTTTCTTCATTATTTTGATGTCCTTTGTTGAAAATCATATCTAAATATGCTCAGTAGCTGCTGATTGGTGGCTGCACATAGATACCTCATGTGATTGGCTCACCCATGTGCATTGCTATTTCTTCAACAAAGGATATCTAAAGAATGAAGGCGTATCCTGCCACTGCCTCACCAGCCTCTGACGTCACTGCACGTCACTGATTGATAGGGTCTTCATCCCTGGGCCCCCGCCTTCCATCTCGCCTCCCAAAGAGATAGTGACCTAGGTGGCTCTTTAAGAACCCCCCAGTCTTGTAGTATAGCTTGAAAGCGTCGAGCTTTAAGGCCCAACTAGTTCCCCATATGAGGTTCAATTAGACCCTCTATAGAGGTCTCCAACTAGGTTTAGATTTAACCCCATGCATTGGAGAGGGGTGGGGGGCCACCATTCAGGATTGTCTAAGTTTATGCCACACATCTAAACAATCCTTGATTACTTTATTAGCTATAGAATAGATAGAGATGGGACACAATGTTTTGGAATCCATACTAAATCCTCAAAAACTACATTATAAGGAAGGGAGGCTTGCTCTATTTCCCTCCTCCAAGGCATCTCTACTAAAGCCCCCCACAAAGACATATGGGATAATATAGCTGCGTCATAATATAGCTTACGATTCAGTAAACCAATACAAACTTTATGTATTAGAGTCTGGAGGATTTCTGGAAACTTATCTGCCCAAACATACTGATCAAGCAAAGATTGATATCTATCCAAGAGGGCCAACGGAAGACATCGGAATAAACGTGAGTTTTAGGAGCAGCATAATTTTAAAAGCTGAGATCCTGCCCATCTAAGATACTTTCCTATAAGGTGGGAGAGATATAAGCCGTGGAATTTCCTTTAGTAACACCCCATAATTGTTTTCTATTACCTAGTCAATAGTATGTGATAACATCACCCCTAGGTGTCGAAGTCCATTCCTAGACCACTTAAAAGGGTATAATTTCTGAAGGTCCTTATCTTCCTTTCAGGTAGATTGAGATGGAACACGTTCGTTTTTATCTAAGTTTAATTTATAGTATGATATGGTTCTGAAGTTTTGGAACAAATCAAAGAGAATTGGTAGGACCGTAATGAAGACTGTCAAGTCGTCTGTGAATAGGGCTAATTTCATATTTGTATTGTGGAACAGTAAACCCCCAATATATGGATTTTCTCTAATTGCTGCAGATAGAGGTTCAATAGAGTGAACAAGAGGAGGAACAGGAAACAGTGCTGACACGATCCATTACTAATAGGAAAAGGAAGAAAAGACAGGCGCACAGGGCACAATTCAAGTGTAGAGTTTTATTATACTGATGAGACACACAAATAAATAACACTTACTAGATTAAAATAAAAGTTCTGCATTGAGAGCATATGCTCTTGGAATTTTTGCAGCTCCTGTGGCACCAGGGAAATAGATGGTCCCTCTCCTCTCCGTTCCAAACAAGGACTGTTGGGCAGCGGTGTTCTGGATCCTGATGCCCAAGTCGTTGTCCCCCTGGTGCTGAACAGTACTCGTAACTGCTTTCCCTTTAATCCTTTTGCGGATGCCTGACGCGTTTCCCCCAACTACGATCAGGCTTTATCAAAGGCTATGTGATTTCATTGTTTATATTACTATTATTATTTTTATAGTTGATATAATTTGTGTCATTATTTTATACTGAATTTTTAGATAGATTTTAATTATTTATAAAAATCTTTTTAACTGTTTGTAAAAGCAATCATATCCCCTATAAGTCACATTGTTTCCATGTGGTGACCACAGATAGCAATCCACATAATATTAGGGTTTTTTATATCTTACTCATTGAGGAATAGCTGTTTTTGAGTCAGAACATAAGCGCATAAAATTATAACAGGTTTTTTGTTTTTAACTAATAGGAAAAGACAGAACAAAACCCCACTCCCCTAACTCAAGCAGTTGGACAAGAGTATAGAGCCCCTATTGCCCCACAAAAGGTCTCTGGCAATCCTCAATACTGCTTTCATATGGTCCCACCTCACCCTGTAAAAACTCCTTTTCCGCAAATGACAGGTTGAGGAGCGGAAGACCCAAGTCGACCAATGCTAAGAATATATTTAGAAGCCTTCTTGTTGGAGCCGTGTCTTTTTAAAATACATTTTTGGCAAATATTTTAACGTTTACATTTATAAGAGAAATTGGTCTATAATTTTGACAAATGGTAGGAGCTTTACCTTCTTTTGGGGTAGTCAGTATAGTGGCCTCTAAATATTCTCTAGGGAATGGAGCACATCTCAAAAGCTATAAGAAATACTCTTTGAAGAATGGGTGCAAGGACATCTGAAAATGTCTTTTAGAAGAAAGAGATGTACCCCTCAGCCTTGGGCTGTGTGTAATTTAAGGCTCTGGATAGCTGCACATACTTCAGATAAGGCTGCATGGTTTGCTAGCCTCTGGGCTTTCTCTACATCTAATTTAGTATGTGAAATAAATGTGTCCCCTTGCTATGATGTACTGAACATGTACAAAGTAATAGTCTGTGGGCTATATGAGTGCATGAGTGTCATTACTTACCTGAAATGCACCCACTCTACCATGTTTCCCACCTGCTGAAAAGACTGGTTCCAGTAGAGAGCCCATCCAGTGCTGTGTAAACATCAGCAGAGGATATAATAGTGGAGTACAACGGCGACCCAACAGGAGGAGGCTAAGGGATATTTCCCTGTGGATCATACTCAGATTGGACAAAGGTAATCAGTAGAGTACCCCAGGGATCAGTACTGGGCCCTGTTTTTTTTTTTTTTTTTAATTTTTTATTGAGGAAAGATAAATTTATACATGTCATATATAGAAAGCATTGCAGCAAACAACTAATGCGCAGCATATCATATAGAGAAAATAATACAGTAGTCATCTATTGCTCAGAAGTAGTGAAAGTCCTCATTTTTTTGACCCCCTAAAACACAAATGCAGGTCACTCTTGGACCCTAACTGTTAGTTTATTAAAAGTCCAGGGGGTCATATTAGAAACAAAGAATTAAAAGGAAAACAAAAAATAAGAAAATGTAACACACACAAAGAGTTAAGTATTCAAAAAGAGGTGGCGTGGACAGAACCATCCCGCATCAATCTGGAGAAAAATATTATTAGCATATTCTATAGCTTATCATTATACAAAATAACATAACCCCAATCATGAAGAGAAAAATTGCTGCTTGTTAAATACCAGATCAGGGAGTTAAAATTGTGATGGATGCACAAAAACTTAATAGCAACCTCATTGTCAGCAGCACGTTTGGGTTATGTGTGGTCCACAAGTAAAATATGAGAGTACATTTTACAGTCAACATACATTTCATCCGATTCTATTTACATTGAAGCCCACAGCACATTATAAAATGCAAGTTATAACCTGCTTTGCCCAGTGCCCCGGCCGCTGGCCACCAAGCAAATGTATGAGAATCTGTGGGTAAATGCTGTGTTGTCCTGGGATACGATGTTATTGCCTATTATGTTCCCTCAGGGACCCCCCCCGTATCCCCAACAGGAACTGAGACAAGCAGAGTGTTATTATGATAATGATTGGAAAGCAGCATCACAATAATATTAATAGGTGTACTGAAGTACTGTTATCATAAGACGATGTCTTGTGGAGCCCAACAGTGTGGAGAGGTTGCTAATCACAACATACAACAGATCCAAACTTATTAACAAACAAATAACTGAAACACATATAACAAAATAACTAGATTAGGGACCGACATTTTGCCAGATAACATTCTGTGTTATAATATGCCACCAATCTCCGGTTACCCATTTGGTATTACTCCAGCGATATTATGTGAGTCTTTGAGCAGGGTATTAGGAGGATGTTTCCGCAGAAGCAAAGGAGTTCTATTTGTAGTCACCGGATCAGATGGCAATTGTAAAGTGTCCGGCTTTGCTTGAGCTGGTTCTGGGAACAAACGTTGTAGGTCAGTGGTGCCCAATATGGCTGCCCATGTGGATAGAAGTTTCAACTCAGCCGCTGCCTCCTGGAGGTCCTTCCCGGTACCTCCTCCATCTACTGCAAATAAGTGATGCGCCTTCTTCCACTGAGGATAGATAGACCTGCCGGGTGGATCCAGAATCTCATAGCTAGTTGGGCTTGTTTGCTCCGGAGCTGCTGCGCGTGAACCATCTGTCATCTTCACTGCTGACCCATCCCACTGGGATTCGCGGGGTAAGATGGCTACTGAGGGCCCTTCTTGATTGCATAACTTAGCGGGGACAGGCTTTGCAGCGTTATCGGCTGGTGCAAGAGTAAGGAGCTTCATAAGATTGTCAAACGGAGCCTTATCAATTAATTGTTGGCACAGTAGTTCAAACTTGCGCCATCATGCTGGAAGGCTTTCGTGTGCTGTTGTCTCTCCCATAGCGGCCATCTTGTCCATGCAGTATTAGGCACCGTATGCCTGTTTTACTTTGTGTTCGGAAGTAAAAGTAAGTGGGTAGCTTCTTGTAACTCAATGTGTTATCGGAAAGGTAAAGTCAGTAGGGCAGATACCTTCTGCCTGCACTGGTTACCCGGAGGAGCCGGGGGGGGGTCGTTACCTATTAACAGGCCGCCGCCCTAGGTCTTGCTCGTCCAAACTAAAGCTCTAATATCATAGAAAAAACAAACCAATGATATGTTATGATCACCGCTGCTTCAGTGACTCCTATATAATAAGTCTAGGTGTTATAGTTGTTAAAGGCTCCTAAATCGGCGGATTATAGAGAGTTCCTTCAGAGCTAATAGTGAAAGCATCCTGTCAGGAACGCTGCTCGGACACGCCCCCGGGCCCTGTTCTTTTTAATA
>NC_069510.1:145970348-146050348 GCF_027579735.1 Bombina bombina
ATTTCAGATGGGGGTAGCAAGCCTGAGTTGTAGAGAATAAGTCAGACCACAATAATAAAAGAAAAGGGTCAATTCTGGCCAAATAGGGCTATTTCTGCGTCTATAAGTCATGGCCATGGCATATTTAGAACTCCCAAACAAAGCGAGTACAGTATTTGTTTCAGGGAATGACAGATAATGTCATAAACAACGGAACCACGTGGGCAATATACAAATAAAGTCTAAATAAAGTATGTATTCAAATCAATGTACAGTACATCTCAGGAATGTTCCCTCCTGCATCCACGTGTAACAACAGCGGTGTCCTGCAGCTTGTAGACAACGTGCCCTCGGGATATTTACATATTAGTCTAAGCAGATGACAGATAACGATGTACAGGACGTTTAAAAGACACAGAAGAGATGGTGCTAAGCAGACAAATAAAATGTGATAATGATCCAATTGTCAGCATAGGTCCTGGGCAAGATCTGAGTCACCCCACACGCCCCATATGTACTGCATGGCTGCTTACCAGGAAGTGCATAGCTGTGTGCAACATTGTACTTTACTTTATTATAAGGAAACAATAAAAGAAAGAAAATAACAAAGAAATAAAACACAAAACCAAGTGACTGATTAGACAGAAATCTAAGAACCAATCGTTGTTAAAGGGACAGTCTACCATAGAATTGTTATTGTTCTAAAAGATAGATAATCCCTTTATTACCCATTCCCCAGTTTTGCAAAACCAACACAGTTATATTAATATACTTTTTACCTCTGTGATTACCTTGTATCTAAGCCTCTGCAGACTGCTCCTTATCTCAGTTATATTAATATACTTTTTACCTCTGTGATTACCTTGTATCTAAGCCTCTGCAGACTGCTCCTTATCTCAGTTATATTAATATACTTTTTACCTCTGTGATTACCTTGTATCTAAGCCTCTGTAGACTGCCCCCTTATCTCAGTTATATTAATATACTTTTTACCTCTGTGATTACCTTGTATCTAAGCCTCTGCAGACTACTCCTTATCTCAGTTATATTAATATACTTTTTACCTCTGTGATTACCTTGTATCTAGGAACCTTCTTCCAGCCCCCTGATCACATGACTGTGACTGTTTATTATCTATTGTCTTAAATTTACCATTGTTTTGTGCTAAATCTGAAATAACCCCCTGTGCCTGAACACAGCGTTATCTATATGGCCCACGTGTACTTTCTGTCTCTTTGTGTTGAAAAGAGATTTAAAAAGCCTGTGATAAGAGGCAGCCCGCAAAGGCTTAGAAATTAGCATATGAGCCTACCTAGGTTTAGTTTAAACTAAGAATACCAAGAGAAAAAAGCAAATTTGATGATAAAAGTAAATTGTCCCTTTAATTCTAAAATCATTTCGCTCTATGACAGTGTTTTGTGTTGGTTTAATCTAGGCTTGCCGGGTGTCCAGTGATTAACTGGACTGTGTACTATTTCAGCAGGATGTCCAGTGAAATCTATACACAAATGTAAGGGTATCTTAAGGGGTAGATTTATTAACTGTCGGCCGCTAGCAGGGGCTGTCAATCATCCGGATCGGATCTGTTCGTGATGATTGCTGACCGACACCTCAGAGGTGCAATAGTCTTATGACCTCTGCTTCTTAACGTTTGTTTCTGGCGAGCCTGAAGGCTTACGCAGCTTAATAAATCTACCCCTAAGCCTCGATGGCCCAGAAACAGGTGACCTACACCTGTATTATTCTGTGTATTGCTGGCTGACAGGGATGGTTAAAAAAATCCCTATGTTCTGTGTTTCTGGCAGACTTGGGGATGTTAAAATTCTTCTCTGTGTGTTATGTGTAACCCCTGGGGTAAAATCACTGCTCTGTGTGTTATGTGTAACCCCTGGGGTAAAATCACTGCTCTGTGTGTTATGTGTAACCCCTGGGGTAAAATCACTGCTTTGTGTGTTATGTGTAGCCCCTGGGGTAAAATCACTGCTCTGTGTGTTATGTGTAACCCCTGGGGTAAAATCACTGCTCTGTGTGTTATGTGTAACCCCTGGGGTAAAATCACTACTCTGTGTGTTATGTGTAACCCCTGGGGTAAAATCACTGCTTTGTGTGTTATGTGTAGCCCCTGGGGTAAAATCACTGCTCTGTGTGTTATGTGTAACCCCTGGGGTAAAATCACTGCTCTGTGTGTTATGTGTAACCCCTGGGGTAAAATCACTGCTCTGTGTGTTATGTGTAACCCCTGGGGTAAAATCACTGCTCTGTGTGTTATGTGTAGCCCCTGGGGTAAAATCACTGCTCTGTGTGTTATGTGTAGTCCCTGGGGTAAAATCACTGCTCTGTGTGTTATGTGTAGTCCCTGGGGTAAAATCACTGCTCTGTGTGTTATGTGTAGCCCCTGGGGTAAAATCACTGCTCTGTGTGTTATGTGTAGCCCCTGGGTGTGTGTTATGTGTAGCCCCTGGGGTAAAATCACTGCTCTGTGGGTGTAAAAACACTGTTCTGTTTGAGCTACAGGCTATCAAAAAGGGCAAAGTCACTTGATTTGTGTTCTACTTACAGCTGTTCTCTGCAGCTTGCAGAGTATTGAATGCGTGGTCAGTACATGTCTCAGTACAGGAACATCTGTGCCAGTCCTGTTTTTGCTATCCTCTGTCTCCCAGCGGTGCCAGTCCTGTTTATGCTATCCTGTGTCTCCCAGCAGTGCCAGTCCTGTTTTTGCTATCCTCTGTCTCCCAGCGGTGCCAGTCCTGTTTTTGCTATCCTCTGTCTCCCAGCGGTGCCAGTCCTGTTTATGCTATCCTCTGTCTCCCAGCGGTGCCAGTCCTGTTTATGCTATCCTCTGTCTCCCAGCGGTGCCAGTCCTGTTTTTGCTATCCTCTGTCTCCCAGCGGTGCCAGTCCTGTTTATGCTATCCTCTGTCTCCCAGCGGTGCCAGTCCTGTTTATGCTATCCTCTGTCTCCCAGCGGTGCCAGTCCTGTTTATGCTATCCTCTGTCTCCCAGCGGTGCCAGTCCTGTTTATGCTATCCTCTGTCTCCCAGTGGTGCTAGTCCTGTTTATGCTATCCTCTGTCTCCCAGTGGTGCCAGTCCTATTTATCCTATCCTCTGTCTCCCAGCGGTGCCAGTCCTGTTTATGCTATCCTCTGTCTCCCAGCGGTGCCAGTCCTGTTTATGCTATCCTCTGTCTCCCAGCGGTGCCAGTCCTGTTTATGCTATCCTCTGTCTCCCAACGATGCCAGTCCTGTTTATGCTATCCTCTGTCTCCCAGCGGTGCCAGTCCTGTTTATGCTATCCTCTGTCTCCCAGCGGTGCCAGTCCTGTTTATGCTATCCTCTGTCTCCCAGCGGTGCCAGTCCTGTTTATGCTATCCTCTGTCTCCCAGCGGTGCCAGTCCTGGTTATGCTATACTCTATCTCCCAGCGATGCCAGTTCTGTTTATGCTATCCTCTGTCTCCCAGCGGTGCCAGTCCTGTTTATGCTATCCTCTGTCTCCCAGTGGTGCCAGTCCTGTTTATGCTATCCTCTGTCTCCCAGCGGTGCCAGTCCTGTTTATGCTATCCTCTGTCTCCCAGCGGTGCCAGTCCTGTTTATGCTATCCTCTGTCTCCCAGCGGTGCCAGTCCTGTTTATGCTATCCTCTGTCTCCCAGCGGTGCCAGTCCTGTTTATGCTATCCTCTGTCTCCCAACGGTGCCAGTCCTGTTTATGCTATCCTCTGTCTCCCAGTGGTGCCAGTCCTGTTTATGCTATCCTCTGTCTCCCAGCGGTGCCAGTCCTGTTTATGCTATCCTCTGTCTCCCAGTGGTGCCAGTCCTGTTTATGCTATCCTCTGTCTCCCAGCGGTGCCAGTCCTGTTTATGCTATCCTCTGTCTCAAGGCCAGTCCTGTTTATGCTATCCCCTGTCTTAGGGCCAGTCCTGTTTATGCTATCCTCTGTCTCAGGGACAGTCCTGTTTATGCTATCCTCTGTCTCAGGGACAGTCCTGTTTATGCTATTATCTGTCTCAAGGACAGTCCTGTTTATGCTATCCTCTGTCTTAGGGCAAGTCCTGTTTATGCTATCCTCTGTCTTAAGGCCAATCCTGTTTATGCTTTCCTCTGTCTCAGGGCCAGTCCTGTTTTTGCTATCCTCTGTCTTAGGGCCAGTCCTGTTTATGTTATGCTCTGTCTCAGGGCCAGTCCTGTTTATGCTATGCTCTGTCCCAGGGCCAGTCCTGTTTTTGCTATCCTCTGTCTCACAGCAGGGCCAGTCCTGTTTTTGCTATCCTCTGTCTCACAGCAGGGCCAGTCCTGACCTGATCACCTGCAACTGTCTCACACACACACATCAGAGACCCAAGAATGTGCTATTGTTGTTTTACATCCCTGTACGATCATCCCAATTACATAATAATCTCCTAACTGTCAAGCTGCCAAACATACAGAACTTCCCCTCTGGGGTTTACAGAACAATATGTACTTAGTTATGCATAACGCTTGTTGCCTATTAGCTTCCTTTAGCTCAGGTGTGCAGTTTGAATATATACAAATATCCTTTAGTTATGTCAGTTTTTTAACCCTACCTATGCGCCCCTGTGAGTTAAACATCAGAAATAATCTGTTATTAGAAGAGGTAAGGAATTCAATATGAATAAGGCTATCTTAAAAATTAATTAAGTTAAAGGGACACTGAACCCAATTTTTTTCTTTCCGTGATTCAAATAGAGCATGCAATTGTAAGCAACTTTCTAATTTACTCCTACTATCAAATTTCCTTCATTCTCTTGGTATCTTTATTTGAATAGCAAGAATGTAAGTTTAGATGCCGGCCCATTTTTGGTAAAAAACCTGGGTTGTCCTTGCTGATTGGACAGCAACAATAAACAAGTGCTTTCCAGGGTACTAAACCAAAAATTGGTTGGCTCCTTGGCTTAGATGCCTTCTTTTTCAAATAAAGATAGCAAGAGAACGAAGAAAAATTGATAATAGGAGTAAATTAGAAAGTTGCTTAAAATTGTATGCTCTATCTGAATCACGCAAGAAAAAATTTGGGTTCAGTGTCCCTTTAACATAAAAGTGCAATAAGGATGTACTCTAATGCAGGACTAAACAAACTTAGGCACCAGGCAGCCACATAGAGCATTTCCTTGTAAGCAGTGTAAGGGAAGTCTGTGGGCACAGAGCTGGGCAGTGTAAGGGAAGTCTGTGGGCACACAGCTGGGCAGTGTAAGGGAAGTCTGTGGGCACACAGCTGGGCAGTGTAAGGGAAGTCTGCGGGCACACAGCTGGGCAGTGTAAGGGAAGTCTGTGGGCACACAGCTGGGCAGTGTAAGGGAAGTCTGTGGGCACACAGCTGGGCAGTGTAAGTGACGTCTGTGGGCAAACAGCTGGGCAGTGTAAGGGAAGTCTGTGGGCACACAGCTGGGCAGTGTAAGGGAAGTCTGTAGGCACACAGCTGGGCAGTGTAAGGGAAGTCTGTGGGCACACAGCTGGGCAGTGTAAGGGAAGTCTGTGGGCACACAGCTGGGCAGTGTAAGGGAAGTCTGTGGGCACACAGCTGGGCAGTGTAAGGGAAGTCTGTGGGCACACAGCTGGGCAGTGTAAGGGAAGTCTGTGAGCACACAGCTGGTCAGTGTAAGGGAAGTCTGTGAGCAAACAGATGGGCAGTGTAAGGGAAGTCTGTGGGCACACAGCTGGGCAGTGTAAGGGAAGTCTGTGGGCACAGAGCTGGGCAGTGTAAGAGAAGTCTGTGGGCACACAGCTGGGCAGTGTAAGGGACGTCTGTGGGCAAAGAGCTGGGCAGTGTAATGGACGTCTGTGAGCACACAGCTGGGCAGTGTAAGGGAAGTCTATGGGCACACAGCAGGGCAGTGTAAGGGACGTCTGTGGGCACACAGCTGGGCAGTGTAAGGGAAGTCTGTGGACACACAGCTGGGCAGTGTAAGGGAAGTCTGTGGGCACACAGCTGGGCAGTGTAAGGGAAGTCTGTGGGCACAGAGCTGGGCAGTGTAAGGGAAGTCTGTGGGCACACAGCTGGGCAGTGTAAGGGAAGTCTGTGGGCACACAGCTGGGCAGTGTAAGGGAAGTCTGTGGGCACACAGCTGGGCAGTGTAAGGGAAGTCTGTGGGCACACAGCTGGGCAGTGTAAGGGAAGTCTGTGGGCACATAGCTGGGCAGTGTAAGGGAAGTCTGTGGGCACACAGCTGGGCAGTGTAAGGGAAGTCTGTGAGCACAGAGCTGGGCAGTGTAAGGGAAGTCTATGGGCACACAGCTGGACAGTGTAAGGGAAGTCTGTGGGCACACAGCTGGGCAGTGTAAGGGAAGCCTGTGAGCACAAAGCTGGGCAGTGTAAGGGAAGTCTGTGGGCACACAGCTGGGCAGTGTAAGGGAAGTCTGTGGGCACACAGAACTGGGCAGTGTAAGGGAAGTCTGTGGGCACACAGCTGGGCAGTGTAAGGGAAGTCTGTGGGCACACAGCTGGGCAGTGTAAGGGAAGTCTGTGGGCACACAGCTGGGCAGTGTAAGGGAAGTCTGTGGGCACACAGCTGGGCAGTGTAAGGGAAGTCTGTGGGCACACAGCTGGGCAGTGTAAGGGAAGTCTGTGGGCACAGAGCTGGGCAGTGTAAGGGAAGTCTGTGGGCACACAGCTGGGCAGTGTAAGGGAAGTCTGTGGGCACACAGCTGGGCAGTGTAAGGGAAGTCTATGAGCACACAGCTGGGCAGTGTAAGGGAAGTCTGTGAGCACACAGCGGGGCAATGTAAGGGAAGTCTGTGAGCACAGAGCTGGGCAGTGTAAGGGAAGTCTGTGGGCACACAGCTGGGCAGTGTAAGGGAAGTCTGTGGGCACACGACTGAGCAGTGTAAGGGAAGTCTGTGAGCACAGAGCTGGGCAGTGTAAGGGAAGTATGTGGGCACACAGCTGGGCAGTGTAAGGGAAGTCTGTGGGCACACGACTGAGCAGTGTAAGGGAAGTCTGTGAGCACACAGCTGGGCAGTGTAAGGGAAGTCTGTGAGCACAGAGCTAGGCAGTGTAAGGGAAGTCTGTGGGCACACAGCTGGGCAGTGTAAGGGAAGTCTGTGGGCACACGACTGAGCAGTGTAAGGGAAGTCTGTGAGCACACAGCTGGGCAGTGTAAGGGAAGTATGTGGGCACACAGCTGGGCAGTGTAAGGGAAGTCTGTGGGCACACAGCTGGGCAGTGTAAGGGAAGTCTATGGGCACACAGCTGGTCAGTGTTAGGGAAGTCTGTGGGCACACAGCTGGGCAGTGTAAGGGAAGTCTGTGGGCACACAGCTGGGCAGTGTAAGGGAAGTCTGTGGGCACACAGCTGGGCAGTGTAAGGGAAGTCTGTGAGCACAGAGCTGGGCAGTGCAAGGGAAGTCTGTGAGCACAGAGCTGGGCAGTGTAAGGGAAGTCTGTGGACACAGAGCTGGGCAGTGTAAGGGAAGTCTGTGGGCACACGACTGAGCAGTGTAAGGGAAGTCTGTGAGCACACAGCTGGGCAGTGTAAGGGAAGTATGTGGGCACACAGCTGGGCAGTGTAAGGGAAGTCTGTGGGCACACAGCTGGGCAGTGTAAGGGAAGTCTATGGGCAAACAGCTGGTCAGTGTTAGGGAAGTCTGTGGGCACACAGCTGGGCAGTGTAAGGGAAGTCTGTGGGCACACAGCTGGGCAGTGTAAGGGAAGTCTGTGGGCACACAGCTGGGCAGTGTAAGGGAAGTCTGTGAGCACAGAGCTGGGCAGTGCAAGGGAAGTCTGTGAGCACAGAGCTGGGCAGTGTAAGGGAAGTCTGTGGACACAGAGCTGGGCAGTGTAAGGGAAGTCTGTGGGCACAGAGCTGGGCAGTGTAAGGGAAGTCTGTGGGCACACAGCTGGGCAGTATAAGGGAAGTCTGGGGGCACACAGCTGGGCAGTGTAAGGGAAGTCTGTGGGCACAGATCTGGGCAGTGGAAGGGAAGTCTGTAAGCACAGAGCTGGGCAGTGGAAGGGAAGTCTGTGGGCACACAGCTGGGCAGTGTAAGGGAAGTCTGTGGGCACAGAGCTGGGCAGTGTAAGGGGAGTCTATGGGCACACAGCTGGGCAGTGTAAGGGAAGTCTGTGGGCACAGAGCTGGGCAGTGTAAGGGAAGTCTGTGAGCACACAGCTGGGCAGTGTAAGGGAAGTCTATGGGCACACAGCTGGGCAGTGTAAGGGAAGTCTATGAGCACAGAGCTGGGCAGTGTAAGGGAAGTCTGTGGGCACACAGCTGGGCAGTGTAAGGGAAGTCTATGGGCAAAAAGCTGGGCAGTGTAAGGGAAGTCTGTGGGCACAGAGCTGGGCAGTGTAAAGGAAGTCAGTGAGCACAGAGCTGGGCAGTGTAAGGGAAGTCTGTGGGCACTCAGCTGGGCAGTGTAAGGGAAGTCTGTGGGCACACAGCTGGGCAGTGTAAGGGACGTCTGTGGGCACACAGCTGGGCAGTGTAAGGGAAGTCTGTGGGCACAGAGCTGGGCAGTGTAAGGGAAGTCTGTGAGCACAGAGCTGGGCAGTGTAAGGGAAGTCTGTGAGCACACAGCTGGGCAGTGTAAGGGAAGTCTGTGGACACAGAGCTGGGCAGTGTAAGGGAAGTCTGTGGGCACACAGCTTGGCAGTGTAAGGGAAGTATGTGGGCACAGAACTGGGCAGTGTAAGGGAAGTCTATGGGCACACAGCTGGTCAGTGTAAGGGAAGTCTCTGGGCACACAGCTGGGCAGTGTAAGGGAAGTCTGTGAGCAAAGAGCTGGGCAGTGTAAGGGAAGTCTATGAGCACAGAGCTGGGCAGTGTAAGGGAAGTCTGTGGGCACAGAGCTGGGCAGTGTAAGGGAAGTCTATGAGCACAGAGCTGGGCAGTGTAAGGGAAGTCTATGAGCACAGAGCTGGGCAGTGTAAGGGAAGTCTGTGGGCACACAGCTGGGTAGTGTAAGGGAAGTCTGTGGGCACACAGCTGGGCAGTGTAAGGGAAGTCTGTGGGCACACAGCTGGGCAGTGTAAGGGAAGTCTGTGAGCACAGAGCTGGGCAGTGTAAGGGAAGTCTGTGTGCACACAGCTGGGCAGTGTAAGGGAAGTCTGTGGGTACAAAGCTGGGCAGTGTAAGGGAAGTCTGTGGGCACACAGCTGGGCAGTGTAAGGGAAGTCTGTGAGCACACAGCTGGGCAGTGTAAGGGAAGTCTGTGAGCACACAGCTGGGCAGTGTAAGGGAAGTCTGTGGGCACACAGCTGGGCAGTGTAAGGGAAGTCTGTGAGCACACAGCTGGGCAGTGTAAGGGAAGTCTGTGGGCACACAGCTGGGCAGTGTAAGGGAAGTCTGTGGGCACACAGCTGGGCAGTGTAAGGGAAGTCTGTGGGAAAAGAGCTGGGCAGTGTAAGGGAAGTCTGTGAGCACAGAGCTGGGCAGTGTAAGGGAAGTCTGTGGGCACAGAGCTGGGCAGTGTAAGGGAAGTCTGTGGGCACACAGCTGGGCAGTATAAGGGAAGTCTGTGGGCACACAGCTGGGCAGTGTAAGGGAAGTCTGTGGGCACAGATCTGGGCAGTGGAAGGGAAGTCTGTGAGCACAGAGCTGGGCAGTGTAGGGGAAGTCTGTGGGCACACAGCTGGGCAGTGTAAGGGAAGTCTGTGAGCACAGAGCTGGGCAGTGTAAGGGGAGTCTATGGGCACACAGCTGGGCAGTGTAAGGGAAGTCTGTGGGCACAGAGCTGGGCAGTGTAAGGGAAGTCTGTGAGCACACAGCTGGGCAGTGTAAGGGAAGTCAATGAGCACAGAGCTGGGCAGTGTAAGGGAAGTCTGTGGGCACACAGCTGGGCAGTGTAAGGGAAGTCTATGGGCAAAAAGCTGGGCAGTGTAAGGGAAGTCTGTGGGCACAGAGCTGGGCAGTGTAAGGGAAGTCTGTGAGCACAGAGCTGGGCAGTGTAAGGGAAGTCTGTGGGCACTCAGCTGGGCAGTGTAAGGGAAGTCTGTGTGCACACAGCTGGGCAGTGTAAGGGAAGTCTGTGGGCACACAGCTGGGCAGTGTAAGGGAAGTCTGTGGGCACACAGCTGGGCAGTGTAAGGGAAGTCTGTGAGCACACAGCTGGGCAGTGTAAGGGAAGTCTGTGAGCACACAGCTGGGCAGTGTAAGGGAAGTCTGTGGGCACAGAGCTGGGCAGTGTAAGGGAAGTCTGTGGGAAAAGAGCTGGGCAGTGTAAGAGAAGTCTGTGAGCACAGAGCTGGGCAGTGTAAGGGAAGTCTGTGGGCACAGAGCTGGGCAGTGTAAGGGAAGTCTATGAGCACAGAGCTGGGCAGTGTAAGGGAAGTCTATGAGCACAGAGCTGGGCAGTGTAAGGGAAGTGTGTGGGCACACAGCTGGGTAGTGTAAGGGAAGTCTGTGGGCACACAGCTGGGCAGTGTAAGGGAAGTCTGTGGGCACACAGGTGGGCAGTGTAAGGGAAGTCTGTGGGCACAGAGCTGGGCAGTGTAAGGGAAGTCTGTGGGCACACAGCTGGGCAGTGTAAGGGAAGTCTGTGGGCACAAAGCTGGGCAGTGTAAGGGAAGTCTGTGAGCACACAGCTGGGCAGTGTAAGGGAAGTCTGTGAGCACACAGCTGGGCAGTGTAAGGGAAGTCTGTGAGCACACAGCTGGGCAGTGTAAGGGAAGTCTGTGGGCACACAGCTGGGCAGTGTAAGGGAAGTCTGTGAGCACACAGCTGGGCAGTGTAAGGGAAGTCTGTGGGCACACAGCTGGGCAGTGTAAGGGAAGTCTGTGGGCACACAGCTGGGCAGTGTAAGGGAAGTCTGTGGGCACACAGCTGGGCAGTGTAAGGGAAGTCTGTGAGCACAGAGCTGGGCAGTGCAAGGGAAGTCTGTGAGCACAGAGCTGGGCAGTGTAAGGGAAGTCTGTGGACACAGAGCTGGGCAGTGTAAGGGAAGTCTGTGGGCACAGAGCTGGGCAGTGTAAGGGAAGTCTGTGGGCACACAGCTGGGCAGTATAAGGGAAGTCTGTGGGCACACAGCTGGGCAGTGTAAGGGAAGTCTGTGGGCACAGATCTAGGCAGTGTAAGGGAAGTCTGTGGGCACACAGCTGGGCAGTGTAAGGGAAGTCTGTGAGCACAGAGCTGGGCAGTGTAAGGGAAGTCTGTGGGCACACAGCTGGGCAGTGTAAGGGAAGTCTGTGGGCACAGAGCTGGGCAGTGTAAGAGAAGTCTGTGAGCACACAGCTGGGCAGTGTAAGGGAAGTCTATGGGCACAGAGCTGGGCAGTGTAAGGGGAGTCTATGGGCACACAGCTGGGCAGTGTAAGGGAAGTCTGTGGGCACAGAGCTGGGCAGTGTAAGGGAAGTCTGTGAGCACAAAGCTGGGCAGTGTAAGGGAAGTCTATGGGCACACAGCTGGGCAGTGTAAGGGAAGTCTATGAGCACAGAGCTGGGCAGTGTAAGGGAAGTCTGTGGGCACACAGCTGGGCAGTGTAAGGGAAGTCTATGGGCAAGAAGCTGGGCAGTGTAAGGGAAGTCTGTGGGCACAGAGCTGGGCAGTGTAAAGGAAGTCAGTGAGCACAGAGCTGGGCAGTGTAAGGGAAGTCTGTGGGCACTCAGCTGGGCAGTGTAAGGGAAGTCTGTGGGCACACAGCTGGGCAGTGTAAGGGAAGTCTGTGAGCACACAGCTGGGCAGTGTAAGGGAAGTCTGTGAGCACACAGCTGGGCAGTATAA
This sequence comes from Bombina bombina, assembly GCF_027579735.1. NCBI lineage: Eukaryota > Metazoa > Chordata > Amphibia > Anura > Bombinatoridae > Bombina > Bombina bombina. The sequence goes on from NC_069510.1 coordinate 145,981,997, forward strand.
GGGAAGTCTGTGGGCACAGAGCTGGGCAGTGTAAGGGAAGTCTGTGGGAACAGAGCTGGGCAGTGTAAGGGAAGTCTGTGAGCACAGAGCTGGGCAGTGTAAGGGAAGACTGTGGGCACAGAGCTGGGCAGTGTAAGGGAAGTCTGTGGGCACACAGCTGGGCAGTGTAAGGGAAGTCTGTGGGAACAGAGCTGGGCAGTGTAAGGGAAGTCTGTGAGCACACAGCTGGGCAGTGTAAGGGAAGTCTATGGGCACACAGCTGGGCAGTGTAAGGGAAGTCTGTGAGCACACAGGTGGGCAGTGTAAGGGAAGTCTGTGAGCACAGAGCTGGGCAGTGTAAGGGAAGTCTATGGGCACACAGCTGGGCAGTGTAAGGGAAGTCTGTGGGCACACAGCTGGGCAGTGTAAGGGAAGTCTGTGGGAACAGAGCTGGGCAGTGTAAGGGAAGTCTGTGGGCACAGAGCTGGGCAGTGTAAGGGAAGTCTATGGGCACACAGCTAGGCAGTGTAAGGGAAGTCTGTGAGCACAGAGCTGGGCAGTGTAAGGGAAGTCTATGGGCACACAGCTGGGCAGTGTAAGGGAAGTCTATGGGCACAGAGCTGGGCAGTGTAAGGGGAGTCTATGGGCACACAGCTGGGCAGTGTAAGGGAAGTCTGTGGGCACAGAGCTGGGCAGTGTAAGGGAAGTCTGTGAGCACAAAGCTGGGCAGTGTAAGGGAAGTCTATGGGCACACAGCTGGGCAGTGTAAGGGAAGTCTATGAGCACAGAGCTGGGCAGTGTAAGGGAAGTCTGTGGGCACACAGCTGGGCAGTGTAAGGGAAGTCTATGGGCAAGAAGCTGGGCAGTGTAAGGGAAGTCTGTGGGCACAGAGCTGGGCAGTGTAAAGGAAGTCAGTGAGCACAGAGCTGGGCAGTGTAAGGGAAGTCTGTGGGAACTCAGCTGGGCAGTGTAAGGGAAGTCTGTGGGCACACAGCTGGGCAGTGTAAGGGAAGTCTGTGAGCACACAGCTGGGCAGTGTAAGGGAAGTCTGTGAGCACACAGCTGGGCAGTGTAAGGGAAGTCTGTGGGCACAGAGCTGGGCAGTGTAAGGGAAGTCTGTGGGAACAGAGCTGGGCAGTGTAAGGGAAGTCTGTGAGCACAGAGCTGGGCAGTGTAAGGGAAGTCTGTGGGCACAGAGCTGGGCAGTGTAAGGGAAGTCTGTGGGCACACAGCTGGGCAGTGTAAGGGAAGTCTGTGGGAACAGAGCTGGGCAGTGTAAGGGAAGTCTGTGAGCACACAGCTGGGCAGTGTAAGGGAAGTCTATGGGCACACAGCTGGGCAGTGTAAGGGAAGTCTGTGAGCACACAGGTGGGCAGTGTAAGGGAAGTCTGTGAGCACAGAGCTGGGCAGTGTAAGGGAAGTCTATGGGCACACAGCTGGGCAGTGTAAGGGAAGTCTGTGGGCACACAGCTGGGCAGTGTAAGGGAAGTCTGTGGGAACAGAGCTGGGCAGTGTAAGGGAAGTCTGTGGGCACAGAGCTGGGCAGTGTAAGGGAAGTCTATGGGCACACAGCTAGGCAGTGTAAGGGAAGTCTGTGAGCACAGAGCTGGGCAGTGTAAGGGAAGTCTATGGGCACACAGCTGGGCAGTGTAAGGGAAGTCTGTGAGCACACAGCTGGGCAGTGTAAGGGAAATCTGTGAGCACACAGCTGGGCAGTGTAAGGGAAATCTGTGGGCACACAGCAGGGCAGTGTAAGCGAAGTCTGTGGGCACACAGCAGGGCAGTGTAAGGGAAGTCTGTGGGCACACAGCAGGGCAGTGTAAGGGAAGTCTGTGGGCACACAGCAGGGCAGTGTAAGGGAAGTCTGTGGGCACACAGCTGGGCAGTGTAAGGGAAGTCTGTGGGCACACAGCTGGGCAGTGTAAGGGAAGTCTGTGGGCACACAGCTGGGCAGTGTAAGGGAAGTCTGTGGGCATACAGCTGGGCAGTGTAAGGGAAGTCTGTGGGCACACAGCTGGGCAGTGTAAAAGAAGTCAGTGAGCACAGAGCTGGGCAGTGTAAGGGAAGTCTGTGAGCACAGAGCTGGGCAGTGTAAGGGAAATCTGTGGGCACACAGCAGGGCAGTGTAAGCGAAGTCTGTGGGCACACAGCAGGGCAGTGTAAGGGAAGTCTGTGGGCACACAGCAGGGCAGTGTAAGGGAAGTCTGTGGGCACACAGCAGGGCAGTGTAAGGGAAGTCTGTGGGCACACAGCTGGGCAGTGTAAGGGAAGTCTGTGGGCACACAGCAGGGCAGTGTAAGGGAAGTCTGTGGGCACACAGCTGGGCAGTGTAAGGGAAGTCTGTGGGCACACAGCTGGGCAGTGTAAGGGAAGTCTGTGGGCACACAGCTGGGCAGTGTAAGGGAAGTCTGTGGGCATACAGCTGGGCAGTGTAAGGGAAGTCTGTGGGCACACAGCTGGGCAGTGTAAAAGAAGTCAGTGAGCACAGAGCTGGGCAGTGTAAGGGAAGTCTGTGAGCACAGAGCTGGGCAGTGTAAGGGAAGTCTGTGGGCACACAGCTGGGCAGTGTAAGGGAAGTCTGTGAGCACACAGCTGGGCAGTGTAAGGGAAGTCTGTGGGCACACAGCTGGGCAGTGTAAGGGAAGTCTGTGGGCACACAGCTGGGCAGTGTAAGGGAAGTCTGTGGCACACAGCTGGGCAGTGTAAGGGAAGTCTGTGAGCACACAGCTGGGCAGTGTAAGGGAAGTCTCTGGGCACACAGCTGGGCAGTGTAAGGGAAGTCTGTGGGCACACAGCTGGGCAGTGTAAGGGAAGTCTGTGGGCACAGAGCTGGGCAGTGTAAGGGAAGTCTGTGAGCACAGAGCTGGGCAGTGTAAGGGAAGTCTGTGGGCACACAGCTGGGCAGTGTAAGGGAAGTCTGTGGACACAGAGCTGGGCAGTGTAAGGGAAGTCTGTGGGCACAGAGCTGGGCAGTGTAAGGGAAGTCTGTGGGCACAGAGCTGGGCAGTGTAAGGGAAGTCTGTGGGCACACAGCTGGGCAGTGTAAGGGAAGTCTGTGGGCACACAGCTGGGCAGTGTAAGGGAAGTCTGTGGTGCGCAGCTGGGCAGTGTAAGGGAAGTCTATGGGCACACAGCTGGGCAGTGTAAGAGAAGTCTGTGGCAGGCAGCTGGGCAGTGTAAGGGAAGTCTGTGGGCACACAGCTGGGCAGTGTAAGGGAAGTCTCTGAGCACAGAGCTGGGCAGTGTAAGGGAAGTCTGTGAGCACAGAGCTGAGCAGTGTAAGGGAAGTCTGTGGGCACACAGCTGGGCAGTGTAAGGGAAGTCTGTCAGCACAGAGCTGGGCAGTGTAAGGGAAGTCTTTGGGCACACAGCTGGGCAGTGTAAGGGAAGTCTGTGGACACAGAGCTGGGTAGTGTAAGGGAAGTCTGTGGGCACAGTGCTGGGCAATGTAAGGGAAGTCTGTGGGCACACAGCTGGGCAGTGTAAGGGAAGTCTGTGGGCACACAGCTGGGCAGTGTAAGGGAAGTCTGTGAGCACAGAGCTGGGCAGTGTAAGGGAAGTCTGTGAGCACAGAGCTGGGCAGTGTAAGGGAAGTCTGTGGGCACACAGCTGGGCAGTGTAAGGGAAGTCTGTGGACATAGAGCTGGGCAGTGTAAAGGAAGTCTGTGGGAAAAGAGCTGGGCAGTGTAAGGGAAGTCTGTGAGCACAGAGCTGGGCAGTGTAAGGGAAGTCTGTGGGCACAGAGCTGGGCAGTGTAAGGGAAGTCTGTGGGCACACAGCTGGGCAGTATAAGGGAAGTCTGTGGGCACACAGCTGGGCAGTGTAAGGGAAGTCTGTGGGCACAGATCTGGGCAGTGGAAGGGAAGTCTGTGAGCACAGAGCTGGGCAGTGTAGGGGAAGTCTGTGGGCACACAGCTGGGCAGTGTAAGGGAAGTCTGTGAGCACAGAGCTGGGCAGTGTAAGGGGAGTCTATGGGCACACAGCTGGGCAGTGTAAGGGAAGTCTGTGGGCACAGAGCTGGGCAGTGTAAGGGAAGTCTGTGAGCACACAGCTGGGCAGTGTAAGGGAAGTCAATGAGCACAGAGCTGGGCAGTGTAAGGGAAGTCTGTGGGCACACAGCTGGGCAGTGTAAGGGAAGTCTATGGGCAAAAAGCTGGGCAGTGTAAGGGAAGTCTGTGGGCACAGAGCTGGGCAGTGTAAGGGAAGTCTGTGAGCACAGAGCTGGGCAGTGTAAGGGAAGTCTGTGGGCACTCAGCTGGGCAGTGTAAGGGAAGTCTGTGTGCACACAGCTGGGCAGTGTAAGGGAAGTCTGTGGGCACACAGCTGGGCAGTGTAAGGGAAGTCTGTGGGCACACAGCTGGGCAGTGTAAGGGAAGTCTGTGAGCACACAGCTGGGCAGTGTAAGGGAAGTCTGTGGGCACAGAGCTGGGCAGTGTAAGGGAAGTCTGTGGGAAAAGAGCTGGGCAGTGTAAGAGAAGTCTGTGAGCACAGAGCTGGGCAGTGTAAGGGAAGTCTGTGGGCACAGAGCTGGGCAGTGTAAGGGAAGTCTATGAGCACAGAGCTGGGCAGTGTAAGGGAAGTCTATGAGCACAGAGCTGGGCAGTGTAAGGGAAGTGTGTGGGCACACAGCTGGGTAGTGTAAGGGAAGTCTGTGGGCACACAGCTGGGCAGTGTAAGGGAAGTCTGTGGGCACACAGGTGGGCAGTGTAAGGGAAGTCTGTGGGCACAGAGCTGGGCAGTGTAAGGGAAGTCTGTGGGCACACAGCTGGGCAGTGTAAGGGAAGTCTGTGGGCACAAAGCTGGGCAGTGTAAGGGAAGTCTGTGAGCACACAGCTGGGCAGTGTAAGGGAAGTCTGTGAGCACACAGCTGGGCAGTGTAAGGGAAGTCTGTGAGCACACAGCTGGGCAGTGTAAGGGAAGTCTGTGGGCACACAGCTGGGCAGTGTAAGGGAAGTCTGTGAGCACACAGCTGGGCAGTGTAAGGGAAGTCTGTGGGCACACCGCTGGGCAGTGTAAGGGAAGTCTGTGGGCACACAGCTGGGCAGTGTAAGGGAAGTCTGTGGGCACACAGCTGGGCAGTGTAAGGGAAGTCTGTGAGCACAGAGCTGGGCAGTGCAAGGGAAGTCTGTGAGCACAGAGCTGGGCAGTGTAAGGGAAGTCTGTGGACACAGAGCTGGGCAGTGTAAGGGAAGTCTGTGGGCACAGAGCTGGGCAGTGTAAGGGAAGTCTGTGGGCACACAGCTGGGCAGTATAAGGGAAGTCTGTGGGCACACAGCTGGGCAGTGTAAGGGACGTCTGTGGGCACAGATCTAGGCAGTGTAAGGGAAGTCTGTGGGCACACAGCTGGGCAGTGTAAGGGAAGTCTGTGAGCACAGAGCTGGGCAGTGTAAGGGAAGTCTGTGGGCACACAGCTGGGCAGTGTAAGGGAAGTCTGTGGGCACAGAGCTGGGCAGTGTAAGAGAAGTCTGTGAGCACACAGCTGGGCAGTGTAAGGGAAGTCTATGGGCACAGAGCTGGGCAGTGTAAGGGGAGTCTATGGGCACACAGCTGGGCAGTGTAAGGGAAGTCTGTGGGCACAGAGCTGGGCAGTGTAAGGGAAGTCTGTGAGCACAAAGCTGGGCAGTGTAAGGGAAGTCTATGGGCACAGAGCTGGGCAGTGTAAGGGAAGTCTATGAGCACAGAGCTGGGCAGTGTAAGGGAAGTCTGTGGGCACACAGCTGGGCAGTGTAAGGGAAGTCTATGGGCAAGAAGCTGGGCAGTGTAAGGGAAGTCTGTGGGCACAGAGCTGGGCAGTGTAAAGGAAGTCAGTGAGCACAGAGCTGGGCAGTGTAAGGGAAGTCTGTGGGCACTCAGCTGGGCAGTGTAAGGGAAGTCTGTGGGCACACAGCTGGGCAGTGTAAGGGAAGTCTGTGAGCACACAGCTGGGCAGTGTAAGGGAAGTCTGTGAGCACACAGCTGGGCAGTGTAAGGGAAGTCTGTGGGCACAGAGCTGGGCAGTGTAAGGGAAGTCTGTGGGAACAGAGCTGGGCAGTGTAAGGGAAGTCTGTGAGCACAGAGCTGGGCAGTGTAAGGGAAGTCTGTGGGCACAGAGCTGGGCAGTGTAAGGGAAGTCTGTGGGCACACAGCTGGGCAGTGTAAGGGAAGTCTGTGGGAACAGAGCTGGGCAGTGTAAGGGAAGTCTGTGAGCACACAGCTGGGCAGTGTAAGGGAAGTCTATGGGCACACAGCTGGGCAGTGTAAGGGAAGTCTGTGAGCACACAGGTGGGCAGTGTAAGGGAAGTCTGTGAGCACAGAGCTGGGCAGTGTAAGGGAAGTCTATGGGCACACAGCTGGGCAGTGTAAGGGAAGTCTGTGGGCACACAGCTGGGCAGTGTAAGGGAAGTCTGTGGGAACAGAGCTGGGCAGTGTAAGGGAAGTCTGTGGGCACAGAGCTGGGCAGTGTAAGGGAAGTCTATGGGCACACAGCTAGGCAGTGTAAGGGAAGTCTGTGGGCACACAGCTGGGCAGTGTAAGGGAAGTCTGTGGCACACAGCTGGGCAGTGTAAGGGAAGTCTGTGAGCACACAGCTGGGCAGTGTAAGGGAAGTCTGTGGGCACACAGCTGGGCAGTGTAAGGGAAGTCTGTGGGCACAGAGCTGGGCAGTGTAAGGGAAGTCTATGGGCACACAGCTAGGCAGTGTAAGGGAAGTCTGTGGGCACACAGCTGGGCAGTGTAAGGGAAGTCTGTGGGCACACAACTGGGCAGTGTAAGGGAAGTCTGTGAGCACACAGCTGGGCAGTGTAAGGGAAGTCTGTGAGCACAGAGCTGGGCAGTGTAAGGGAAGTCTGTGGGCACACAGCTGGGCAGTGTAAGGGAAGTCTGTTGGCACAGAACTGGGCTGTGTAAGGGAAGTCTGTGAGCACACAGCTGGGCAGTGTAAGGGAAGTCTGTGGGCACAGAGCTGGGCAGTGTAAGGGAAGTCTGTGGGCACAGAGCTGGGCAGTGTAAGGGAAGTCTGTGGGCACAGAGCTGGGCAGTGTAAGGGAAGTCTGTGGGCACACAGCTGGGCAGTGTAAGGGAAGTCTGTGGGCACAGAGCTGGGCAGTGTAAGGGAAGTCTGTGGGCACACAGCTGAGCAGTGTAAGGGAAATCTGTGGGCACACAGCTGGGCAGTGTAAGGGAAGTCTGTGGGCACAGAGCTGGGCAGTGTAAGGGAAGTATGTGGGCACACAGCTGGGCAGTGTAAGGGAATTCTGTGGGCACACAGCTGGGCAGTGTAAGGGAAGTATATGGGCACACAGCTGGGCAGTGTAAGGGAAGTCTGTGGGCACAGAGCTGGGCAGTGTAAGGAAAGTCTGTGGGCACACAGCTGGGCAGTGTAAGGGAAGTCTGTGGGCACAGAGCTGGGCAGTGTAAGGGAAGTCTGTGGGCACACAGCTGGGCAGTGTAAGGGAAGTCTGTGGGCACACAGCTGGGCAGTGTAAGGGAAGTCTGTGGGCACAGAGCTGGGCAGTGTAAGGGAAGTCTTTGAGCACAGAGCTGGGCAGTGTAAGGGAAGTCTGTGGGCACACAGCTGGGCAGTGTAAGGGAAGTCTGTGGGCACACAGCTGGGCAGTGTAAGGGAAGTCTGTGGGCACACAGCTGGGCAGTGTAAGGGAAGTCTGTGGGCACACAGCTGGGCAGTGTAAGGGAAGTCTGTGGGCACAGAGCTGGGCAGTGTAAGGGAAGTCTGTGGGCACACAGCTGGGCAGTGTAAGGGAAGTCTGTGAGCACAGAGCTGGGCAGTGTAAGGGAAGTCTGTGGGCACACAGCTGGGCAGTGTAAGGGAAGTCTGTGGGCACACAGCTGGGCAGTGTAAGGGAAGTCTGTGAGCACACAGCTGGGCAGTGTAAGGGAAGTCTGTGAGCACACAGCTGGGCAGTGTAAGGGAAGTCTGTGGGCACAGAGCTGGGCAGTGTAAGGGAAGTCTGTGAGCACACAGCTGGGCAGTGTAAGGGAAGTCTGTGGGCACACAGCTTGGCAGTGGAAGGGAAATCTGTGAGCACACAGCTGGGCAGTGGAAGGGAAGTCTGTAAGCACACAGCTGGGCAGTGGAAGGGAAGTCTGTGGGCACAGAGCTGGGCTGTGTAAGGGAAGTCTGTGGGCACACAGCTGAGCAGTGTAAGGGAAGTCTGTGGACACAGAGCTGGGCAGTGTAAGGGAAGTCTGTGGGCACAGAGCTGGGCAGTGTAAGGGAAGTCTGTGGGCACACAGCTGGGCAGTGTAAGGGAAGTCTGTGGGCACACAGCTGGGCAGTGTAAGGGAAGTCTGTGGGCACACAGCTGGGCATTGTAAGGGAAGTCTGTGGGCACACAGCTGGGCAGTGTAAGGGAAGTCTGTGAGCACAGAGCTGGGCAGTGGAAGGGAAGTCTGTAAGCACAGAGCTGGGCAGTGGAAGGGAAGTCTGTGGGCACACAGCTGGGCAGTGTAAAAGAAGTCTTTGGGCACACAGCTGGGCAGTGTAAGGGAAGTCTATAAGCACAGAGCTGGGCAGTGTAAGGGAAGTCTGGGCACAGAGCTGGGCAGTGTAAGGGAAGTCTGTGGGCACACAGCTGGGCAGTGTAAGGGAAGTCTGGGCACAGAGCTGGGCAGTGTAAGGGACGTCTATGGGCACAGAGCTGGGCAGTGTAAGGGAAGTCTGTGGGCACAGAGCTGGGCAGTGTAAGGGAAGTCTGTGGGCACAGAGCTGGGCAGTGTAAGGGAAGTCTGTGGGCACACAGCTGGGCAGTGTAAGGGACGTCTGTGGGCACACAGCTGGGCAGTGTAAGGGAAGTCTGTGGGCACACAGCTGGGCAGTGTAAGGGAAGTCTGTGGGCACACAGCTGGGCAGTGTAAGGGAAGTCTGTGGGCACACAGCTGGGCAGTGTAAGGGAAGTCTGTGAGCACAGAGCTGGGCAGTGTAAGGGAAGTCTGTGAGCACAGAACTGGGCAGTGTAAGGGAAGTCTGTGGGCACACAGCTGGGCAGTTTAAGGGAAGTCTGTGGGCACACAGCTGTGCAGTGTAAGGGAGGTCTGTGGGCACACAGCTGGGCAGTGTAAGGGAAGTCTGTGGGCACAGAGCTGGGCAGTGTAAGGGAAGTCTGTGGGCACACAGCTGGGCAGTGTAAGGGAAGTCTGTCAGCACAGAGCTGGGCAGTGTAAGGGAAGTCTGTGGGCACACAGCTGGCAGTGTAAGGGAAGTCTGTCAGCACAGAGCTGGGCAGTGTAAGGGAAGTCTGTGGGTACACAGCTGGGCAGTGTAAGAGAAGTCTGTGGCAGGCAGCTGGGCAGTGTAAGGGAAGTCTGTGGGCACACAGCTGGGCAGTGTAAGGGAAGTCTGTGAGCACAGAGCTAGGCAGTGTAAGGGAAGTCTGTGGGCACACAGCTGGGCAGTGTAAGGGAAGTCTGTGAGCACAGAGCTGGGCAGTGTAAGGGAAGTCTGTGAGCACAGAGCTGGGCAGTGTAAGGGAAGTCGGTGGGCACACAGCTGGGCAGTGTAAGGGAAGTCTGTGGGCACACAGCTGGGCAGTGTAAGGGAAGTCTGTGGGCACAGAGCTGGGCAGTGTAAGAGAAGTCTGTGGGCACACAGCTGGGCAGTGCAAGGGAAGTCTGTGAGCACAGAGCTGGGCAGTGTAAGGGAAGTCTTTGGGTACACAGCTGGGCAGTGTAAGGGAAGTCTTTGGGTACACAGCTGGGCAGTGTAAGGGAAGTCTGTGGACACAGAGCTGGGTAGTGTAAGGGAAGTCTGTGGGAACAGAGCTGGGCAATGTAAGGGAAGTCTGTGGGCACACAGCTGGGCAGTGTAAGGGAAGTCTGTGGGCACACAGCTGGGCAGTGTAAGGGAAGTCTGTGAGCACAGAGCTGGGCAGTGTAAGGGAAGTCTGTGAGCACAGAGCTGGGCAGTGTAAGGGAAGTCTGTGGGCACACAGCTGGGCAGTGTAAGGGAAGTCTGTGGGCACACAGCTGGGCAGTGTAAGGGAAGTCTGTGGGCACAAAGCTGGGCAGTGTAAGGGAAGTCTGTGGGCACACAGCTGAGCAGTGTAAGGGAAATCTGTGGGCACAAAGCTGGGCAGTGTAAGGGAAGTCTGTGGGCACAGAGCTGGGCAGTGTAAGGGAATTATGTGGGCACACAGCTGGGCAGTGTAAGGGAATTCTGTGGGCACACAGCTGGGCAGTGTAAGGGAAGTATATGGGCACACAGCTGGGCAGTGTATTGGAAGTCTGTGGGCACAGAGCTTGGCAGTGTAAGGAAAGTCTGTGGGCACACAGCTGGGCAGTGTAAGGGAAGTCTGTGGGCACAGAGCTGGGCAGTGTAAGGGAAGTCTTTGAGCACAGAGCTGGGCAGTGTAAGGGAAGTCTGTGGGCACACAGCTGGGCAGTGTAAGGGAAGTCTGTGGGCACAGAGCTGGGCAGTGTAAGGGAAGTCTGTGGGCACACAGCTGGGCAGTGTAAGGGAAGTCTGTGGGCACAGAGCTGGGCAGTGTAATGGAAGTCTGTGGGCACACAGCTGGGCAGTGTAAGGAAAGTCTGTGGGCACAGAGCTGGGCAGTGTAAGGGAAGTCTTTGAGCACAGAGCTGGGCAGTTTAAGGGAAGTCTGTGGGCACACAGCTGGGCAGTGTAAGGGAAGTCTGTGGGCACACAGCTGGGCAGTGTAAGGGAAGTCTGTGGGCACACAGCTGGGCAGTGTAAGGGAAGTCTGTGGGCACACAGCTGGGCAGTGTAAGGGAAGTCTGTGGGCACACAGCTGGGCAGTGTAAGGGAAGTCTGTGGGCACACAGCTGGGCAGTGTAAGGGAAGTCTGTGGGCACAGAGCTGGGCAGTGTAAGGGAAGTCTGTGGGCACAGAGCTGGGCAGTGTAAGGGAAGTCTGTGGGCACACAGCTGGGCAGTGTAAGGAAAGTCTGTGAGCACAGAGCTGGGCAGTGTAAGGGAAGTCTGTGGGCACACAGCTGGGCAGTGTAAGGGAAGTCTGTGGGCACACAGCTGGGCAGTGTAAGGGAAGTCTGTGAGCACACAGCTGGGCAGTGTAAGGGAAGTCTGTGAGCACACAGCTGGGCAGTGTAAGGGAAGTCTGTGGGCACAGAGCTGGGCAGTGTAAGGGAAGTCTGTGAGCACACAGCTGGGCAGTGTAAGGGAAGTCTGTGGGCACACAGCTTGGCAGTGGAAGGGAAATCTGTGAGCACACAGCTGGGCAGTGTAAGGGAAGTCTGTGAGCACACAGCTGGGCAGTGTAAGGAAGTCTGTGGGCACAGAGCTGGGCAGTGTAAGGGAAGTCTGTGGGCACACAGCTGGGCAGTGTAAGGGAAGTCTGTGGGCACACAGCTGGGCAGTGTAAGGGAAGTCAGTGAGCACAGAGCTGGGCAGTGTAAGGGAAGTCTGTGGGCACACAGCTGGGCAGTGCAAGGGAAGTCTGTGAGCACAGAGCTGGGCAGTGTAAGGGAAGTCTGTGGGCACACAGCTGAGCAGTGTAAGGGAAGTCTGTGGACACAGAGCTGGGCAGTGTAAGGGAAATCTGTGGGCACAGAGCTGGGTAGTGTAAGGGAAGTCTGTGGGCACACAGCTGGGCAGTGTAAGGGAAGTCTGTGGGCACACAGTTGGGCAGTGTAAGGGACGTCTGTGGGCACACAGCTGGGCAGTGTAAGGGAAGTCTGTGGGCACACAGCTGGGCAGTGTAAGGGAAGTCTGTGAGCACACAGCTGGGCAGTGTAAAATAAGTCTTTGGGCACACAGCTGGGCAGTGTAAGGGAAGTCTATAAGCACACAGCTGGGCAGTGTAAGGGAAGTCTGTGGGCACAGAGCTGGGCAGTGTAAGGGAAGTCTGTGGGCACACAGCTGGGCAGTGTAAGGGAAGTCTGTGGGCACAGAGCTGGGCAGTGTAAGGGACGTCTAAGGGCACACAGCTGGGCAGTGTAAGGGAAGTCTGTGAGCACAGAGCTGGGCAGTGTAAGGGAAGTCTGTGGGCACACAGCTGGGCATTGTAAGTGAAGTCTGTGGACACAGAGCTGGGTAGTGTAAGGGAAGTCTGTGGGCACAGAGCTGGGCAGTGTAAGGGAAGTCTATAAGCACACAGCTGGGCAGTGTAAGGGAAGTCTGTGGGCACAGAGCTGGGCAGTGTAAGGGAAGTCTGTGGGCACACAGCTGGGCAGTGTAAGGGAAGTCTGTGAGCACAGAGCTGGGCAGTGTAAGGGAAGTCTGTGGGCACACAGCTGGGCAGTGTAAGGGAAGTCTGTGAGCACAGAGCTGGGCAGTGTGAGGGAAGTCTGTGGGCACACAGCTGGGCAGTGTAAGGGAAGTCTGTGGGCACACAGCTGGGCAGTGTAAGGGAAGTCTGTGGGCACAGAGCTGGGCAGTGTAAGGGAAGTCTGTGGGCACAGAGCTGGGCAGTGTAAGGGAAGTCTGTGGGCACACAGCTGGGCAGTGTAAGGGAAGTCTGTGGGCACAGAGCTGGGCAGTGTAAGGGAAGTCTGTGGGCACAGAGCTGGGCAGTGTAAGGGAAGTCTGTGGGCACACAGCTGGGCAGTGTAAGGGAAGTCTGTGAGCACAGAGCTGGGCAGTGTAAGGGAAGTCTGTGGGCACACAGCTGGGCAGTGTAAGGGAAGTCTGTGGGCACACAGCTGGGCAGTGTAAGGGAAGTCTGTGAGCACACAGCTGGGCAGTGTAAGGGAAGTCTGTGAGCACACAGCTGGGCAGTGTAAGGGAAGTCTGTGGGCACAGAGCTGGGCAGTGTAAGGGAAGTCTGTGAGCACACAGCTGGGCAGTGTAAGGGAAGTCTGTGGGCACACAGCTTGGCAGTGGAAGGGAAATCTGTGAGCACACAGCTGGGCAGTGTAAGGGAAGTCTGTGAGCACACAGCTGGGCAGTGTAAGGAAGTCTGTGGGCACAGAGCTGGGCAGTGTAAGGGAAGTCTGTGGGCACACAGCTGGGCAGTGTAAGGGAAGTCTGTGGGCACACAGCTGGGCAGTGTAAGGGAAGTCTGTGGGCACACAGCTGGGCAGTGTAAGGGAAGTCAGTGAGCACAGAGCTGGGCAGTGTAAGGGAAGTCTGTGGGCACACAGCTGGGCAGTGCAAGGGAAGTCTGTGAGCACAGAGCTGGGCAGTGTAAGGGAAGTCTGTGGGCACACAGCTGAGCAGTGTAAGGGAAGTCTGTGGACACAGAGCTGGGCAGTGTAAGGGAAATCTGTGGGCACAGAGCTGGGTAGTGTAAGGGAAGTCTGTGGGCACACAGCTGGGCAGTGTAAGGGAAGTCTGTGGGCACACAGTTGGGCAGTGTAAGGGACGTCTGTGGGCACACAGCTGGGCAGTGTAAGGGAAGTCTGTGGGCACACAGCTGGGCAGTGTAAGGGAAGTCTGTGAGCACACAGCTGGGCAGTGTAAAATAAGTCTTTGGGCACACAGCTGGGCAGTGTAAGGGAAGTCTATAAGCACACAGCTGGGCAGTGTAAGGGAAGTCTGTGGGCACAGAGCTGGGCAGTGTAAGGGAAGTCTGTGGGCACACAGCTGGGCAGTGTAAGGGAAGTCTGTGGGCACAGAGCTGGGCAGTGTAAGGGACGTCTAAGGGCACACAGCTGGGCAGTGTAAGGGAAGTCTGTGAGCACAGAGCTGGGCAGTGTAAGGGAAGTCTGTGGGCACACAGCTGGGCATTGTAAGTGAAGTCTGTGGACACAGAGCTGGGTAGTGTAAGGGAAGTCTGTGGGCACAGAGCTGGGCAGTGTAAGGGAAGTCTGTGAGCACACAGCTGGGCAGTGTAAGGGAAGTCTGTGGGCACAGAGCTGGGCAGTGTAAGGGAAGTCTGTGGGCACACAGCTGGGCAGTGTAAGGGAAGTCTGTGAGCACAGAGCTGGGCAGTGTAAGGGAAGTCTGTGGGCACACAGCTGGGCAGTGTAAGGGAAGTCTGTGAGCACAGAGCTGGGCAGTGTGAGGGAAGTCTGTGGGCACACAGCTGGGCAGTGTAAGGGAAGTCTGTGAGCAAAGAGCTGGGCAGTGTAAGGGAAGTCTGTGGGCACACAGATGGGCAGTGTAAGGGAAGTCTGTGGACACAGAGCTGGGCTGTGTGAGGGAAGTCTGTGGGCACACAGCTGGGCAGTGTAAGGGAAGTCTGTGAGCAAAGAGCTGGGCAGTGTAAGGGAAGTCTGTGGGCACACAGCTGGGCAGTGTAAGGGAAGTCTGTGGACACAGAGCTGGGTAGTGTAAGGGAAGTCTGTGGGCACAGAGCTGGGCAGTGTAAGGGAAGTCTGTGAGCACAGAGCTGGGCAGTGTAAGGGAAGTCTGTGGGCACACAGCTGGGCAGTGTAAGGGAAGTCTGTGAGCACAGAGCTGGGCTGTGTAAGGGAAGTCTGTGGGCACACAGCTGAGCAGTGTAAGGGAAGTCTGTGGACACAGAGCTGGGCAGTGTAAGGGAAGTCTGTGGGCACAGAGCTGGGCAGTGTAAGGGAAGTCTGTGGGCACACAACTGGGCAGTGTAAGGGAAGTCTGTGGGCACACAGCTGGGCAGTGTAAGGGAAGTCTGTGGGCACACAGCTGGGCAGTGTAAGGGAAGTCTGTGGGCACACAGCTGGGCAGTGTAAGGGAAGTCTGTGAGCACACAGCTGGGCAGTGTAAAAGAAGTCTTTGGGCACACAGCTGGGCAGTGTAAGGGAAGTCTATAAGCACACAGCTGGGCAGTGTAAGGGAAGTCTGGGCACAGAGCTGGGCAGTGTAAGGGAAGTCTGTGGGCACACAGCTGGGCAGTGTAAGGGAAGTCTGGGCACAGAGCTGGGCAGTGTAAGGGACGTCTATGGGCACAGAGCTGGGCAGTGTAAGGGAAGTCTATGGGCACAGAGCTGGGCAGTGTAAGGGAAGTCTGTGGGCACAGAGCTGGGCAGTGTAAGGGAAGTCTGTGGGCACACAGCTGGGCAGTGTAAGGGACGTCTGTGGGCACACAGCTGGGCAGTGTAAGGGAAGTCTGTGGGCACACAGCTGGGCAGTGTAAGGGAAGTCTGTGGGCACACAGCTGGGCAGTGTAAGGGAAGTCTGTGGGCACACAGCTGGGCAGTGTAAGGGAAGTCTGTGAGCACAGAGCTGGGCAGTGTAAGGGAAGTCTGTGAGCACAGAACTGGGCAGTGTAAGGGAAGTCTGTGGGCACACAGCTGGGCAGTTTAAGGGAAGTCTGTGGGCACACAGCTGTGCAGTGTAAGGGAGGTCTGTGGGCACACAGCTGGGCAGTGTAAGGGAAGTCTGTGGGCACAGAGCTGGGCAGTGTAAGGGAAGTCTGTGGGCACACAGCTGGGCAGTGTAAGGGAAGTCTGTCAGCACAGAGCTGGGCAGTGTAAGGGAAGTCTGTGGGTACACAGCTGGGCAGTGTAAGGGAAGTCTATGAGCACACAGCTGGGCAGTGTAAGGGAAGTCTGTGGGCACACAGCTGGGCAGTGTAAGGGAAGTCTGTGAGCACACAGCTGGGCAGTGTAAGGGAAGTCTGTGAGCACAGAGCTGGGCAGTGTAAGGGAAGTCTATGGGCACACAACTGGGCAGTGTAAGGGAAGTCTATGGGCACACAGCTGGGCAGTGTAAGGGATTTCTGTGGCATCCATCTAGGCAGTGTAAGGGAAGTGTGGACTTACAGCTGGGCAGTGTAAGGAAAGTGTGGACTTACAGCTTGGCAGTGTAAGGAAATCTGTGACACGCAGGTGGGCAGTGTAAGGAAAGTCTGTGGCACGCAGCAGGGCAGTGTAAGGAAAGTCTGTGGCATGAAGCTGGGCAGTGTAAGGAAAGTGTGGACTTACAGCTGGGCAGTGTAAGTAAAGTCTGTGAGACGCAGTAGGGCAGTGTAAGGAAAGTCTGTGACACGCAGCAGGGCAGTGTAAGGAATGTCTGTGGCACGCAGCTGGCCAGTGTAAGGAAAGTGTGGACTTACAGTTGGGCAGTGTAAGGAAAGTCTGTGACATGCAGGTGGGCAGTGTAAGGAAAGTCTGTGGCACGCAGCTGGTCAGTGTAAGGAAAGTCTGTGGCACGCAGCTGGGCAGTGTAAGGAAAGTGTGGACTTACAGCTGGGCAGTGTAAGGAAAGTGTGGACTTACAGCTGGGCAGTGTAAGGAAAGTCTGTGACACGCAGGTGGGCAGTGTAAGGAAAGTCTGTGACACGCAGCAGGGCAGTGTAAGGAAAGTCTGTGGCATGAAGCTGGGCAGTGTAAGGAAAGTGTGGACTTACAGCTGGGCAGTGTAAGTAAAGTCTGTGACACGCAGCTGGGCAGTGTAAGGAAAGTGTGGACTTACAGCTAGGCAGTGTAAGGAAAGTCTGTGACACACAGCAGGGCAGTGTAAGGAAAGTGTGGGCACAGCTGGGCAGTTCAGGAGCTCTCTGTGTGGATAGGTAGTGCAGGGAAGGCTGGAGGCATATCTGGGCAGATCAGAGGAAGTCTGTGAGAAAATCTTGGAGGTACAGATGAGGTCTCTTGGCACAGATGGGCTTTTTAGTGTAGAGTTGGAAATCTTTGCATATTTACAATTTTCCTGATGAGTTTAGGATTGGAATAGCCATTTATATGTTATCATTAAAGGGTCCAGCCTTCTGTTAATACCAAGGGAGTTTGCAACTTTAAATGTGCCAGATATAAAAACGCATTTTGTATTTGGTTTTTTATTTGAACTTTAAGTGTAGTAAGAGGCAAAAATATGAATTACTTGTTTTAATCATTAATGAATCAGGCTCTTGCGTCACTATGATAACGAATAAAAGGTCCTTTTCCATGGGAATGGCAGCTTTATCATTTTGAGTAGTGTGTTTTCTGTGACACACGATGGAACCTGAACAGACGATTGACAGTTTAAAGTTTAAATACAATAATAGGTGACGGTTTACTGTCACTTGCTTTCCTGCAGAGTTACAGGGTAACTTCTAACCTATGTAATTGCTCTAGAGAGTGACTCATTTTACAGTTATTACAGAGGAGTAAGAATGACTTTCTCATGGCGGATTTGGGTTAAGATTTATTTCTTATTTTCAGAATAATAATGTTGTGAATGGAAAACCTGTCAGGAAATACTGCACGTGATTGGTCTGAATGGCAAGTGGCTTGACTAGTAGATAATAAGCAAATTCATGTCTCAAGATGAAGGGAAAACTTTTTATTTCCTCTGTACAAAAAGCCACTGTTAGAAATGACACATGAGTCACACAGCTGTTATTAAAGGGACATAAAATCTACATTTGTCTTTCATGACTCAGATAGACAACTTTCCAATTTACTTATCAGATTTGCCTAATTCTCTTGGTTTTCTTTTTTGAAGATGAAGCAATGCACTACTGGGTACAATAAGCATATAAGTGCAGCCACCAATCAGCAGCTAGCTCCCAGTAGTGCACTGCGGCTCCCGAGCCTACATAGGTATGCTTCTTAACAAAGGATTCCAAAACAATGAAGAAAATTATATATCAGGAGGAGGACCCAATCCTCCTCCAAACACTCCCACACGGCACCAATAAAGTATCATTAGAGATAGTGACTCTCTGCGATCTGGCTTCATATGGTAAAAAAGCACAGACAGATGCCTGCTGCCCTGTGGTTGCGGCTCAAGCTTACTAAGTTGAAAAAGTTAGTGGGGGTTAGGGTTAGACTTAGGGTTAGGTTTAGGGGTAAATAAATTTAATATAGTGGCAGCAACGTTGGGGGCAGCAGATTAGGGGTTAATAAATGTAGGTAGGTGGCGGCGATGTTAGGGTCGGCAAATTAGGGGTTAATAATATTTAACTAGTGTTTGCGATGCGAGAGTACGGCGGTTTAGGGGTTAATATGTTTATTCTAGTGGCGGCGATGTCCGGAGCGGCATATTAGGGGTTAATAATTTTATTTTAGTGGTTGCCATGCGGGAGGGCCTCGGTTTAGGGGTTAATAGGTAGTTTATGGGTGTTAGTGAACTTTTTAGCACTTTAGTTATGAGTTTTACAGCTTTGTAGCGTAAAACCCATAACTACTGACTTTCAGTTTACGGTACGGATCTTGAAGTTTTAGGCTGTACCGCTCACTTTTTGGCCTCCTAGGCAGACTCGTAATACCGGTGCAAAGGAAGTCCCATTAAAAAAAGACTTTTTGAAAGCTGCGGTAGTTACGTTGCGTTACTGAAAAAAAAAGTGTGTGGTACAGCTATACCTGCAAAACTCGTAATACCAGCGGTAGTGAAAAAGAGCCATAAAGCTGCTTTTTCACTCATACCGCAAAACTCGTAATCTAGCCGCATGTTAGTTGTCCACCCTCAATATGCCTTAGTTGAAATTGCAAATCTGGGATTGTTACTACCATGGGCATGGCTTGCTTGCCACAGTCAATTTATTAGAAAACCCACCATTGTTTCTCTGTTACTTATTTGATAACCTCGTCTGAAGCCAAATTAAATAAGAAAAGTTCTTTTACTACACATAATTATGCATTTTAGTTTAAAATCTCAACTACATGTTTATTCTTTCATAGGGATTGGAACATAACTACAAAAAATGTGTTTAATAATTTGCACGTCCCTTTAACCATCAGCTGATGCCAATAATGTATATACTCTACTTGGAAATTGTGGATGTCATTTTTGTATTGAGATTACTAGGACAGACCTATATATATATATATATATATATATATATATATATATATATATATATATATATATATATATACAGTATATATACAACTGACCATATAGAGTAAAAAGGAACATAAATGGGAAAACAACATTTGTATTGTTGAATGCAGCTGAGAGATTGTGAACAATGATGAACTTCCTGATCATGTAAACACAAATAATTGACAGGAAACAAATCACAAAGCTGCCGTCTCGGAAAAAGGAAACCCATAACAATATGAGATACAATTGTGCACAGCTCTGAGTGTGAGGTTGGGGCATTTCAAATATTTCTTCCATACAAGTGCTGAGGAAGTCAGGAAATATTCACTGCTAAAGTTAGACTGAACGTAGCATAGGTATGATACTGGATGGGGGGGGGGGGGGTGAGAGATTGTTTATTTAGGCATTAGAGGCTATGAAGCTGGATGGAAGGGTATGAGGCTGCTGAGTGAGAGGCTAGAGCCTGTGAGGTTTATTGGAGGCTGCATATAGATAGACTGGTAAATGTAAGGTTCCTCCGTTTCGGAAGTAAAATATGCAGGCTACCTATTATTTAAATGGGATGTGGGAGTATTTAAAGATAATAAGCTAAAGATGAGGGTGCAATAAAAGTCAGTGACTTCTAAAGCTAATAAGGTACTAGCCTGTATTAAAAGAAGTATTGGTTTAAGTGAAGAAAGCATAATTCTGTTGCTGTGTAAATCCCTGGTAAGACCTCACCTTGAGTATGGAGTGCAATTCTGGGGACCAATTTAAGAAAATGACATTGCAGAATCAGCAAATGTCCAGAGAAGGGCCACAAGACTAATAATGGAGAGTTTAGGCTATGAGGAGAGGTTAGCCAAACAGTCTGATTACTTTATATAAATATATTCAAGCCCCATATAGAGAGTTGGAGGAAGAGCTTTTTATTTCAAGGAAATTGTTTGTGACGGAAAGGGGATTTAATCTCCAGCAACATAAATGTTTTTTTTTCTTACAGATACATTTCTGGCTGGAAAAAAAATCAGGGATATGATTGCTTGTGGTAAATAGGTCGGCTTTCTAATGGTTTTATATAAGTTCAATTGGCAAATTCTTTCGGTTGAGTTTGATAGACTTCTGTTTTCTTTCAACCTGTAGGATGGGGCAATAGAAGGTTGGGGTAGTAGAATTGGTCATGGGGAGAATAGAGGATGTAGAATGGGGCAATAATCTACACAACAAAAGGGTGAGCGCTAATAAATAGCTAGTGATAACCTCAATGATATATAAATATGTAAATACAATTAGAATTGCCAGCAATTTGGCATGTTAAAGGAAAGTTCAATTTCAGATTAAGAAGTGTATCTTTCTTCCCAACGATGGCAGCCTCCATCTCACCAACAATGGTCCAGAGATGCTATATAAAAGACAAAACAAAGGGGCGCCTCATGTGTAGTATCATCAAATAAGCATAAAGCCACAGAAAAAAGCCAAATGGGTACTCACAAGGCTCTTGAGCACACCTATGTGCTTGTAGGGACAGGCTGCAGATTTTATCAGGTGTGACAGCTCACCCACAGAGGATATCAGTCATTGGGGGGTAGTTATCAAGCCGTCTACTTTACCTGCCTTCGCTGGTTCAATACGCCCGCCTAAGCTCGCCTACCATCGCCACCGCGGACCTTCAAAATTTCGCCTAAGTTATCAATAAATCTGTCAAAAAGCCACGCACCAAGTACGGGGCGATGAGCAGCGGACTGTGAAAGTTATCACTCATCCGATCTCGCTGCTCTTCGACTTTTTGACAGCTTTATTGCTAGCCTGTCACTAAGCACCCACACTAACTACACTGTTCTACCCCCTATACCGGCGCCCCCGGAGCCCCCCGCAACTAAATAAAGTTATTAACCCCTAAAATGCCGCTCCTAGACCCCGCCGCAACTCCTATAAATGTATTAACCTCTAAACCGCCGCCCCCGGACCCCGCAGCCACCTACATTATACCAAGTAACCCCTATCCTGCCCCCCTATACCGCCGCCACCTATAATAAACTTATTAACCCCTATCCTGCCGATCCCGGACCCCGCCGCAACTAAATAAATTGTTTAACCCCTAAACCGCCGCTCCCGGACCCCGCCGCCACCTATAATAAATTTATTAACCCCTATCCTGCCCCCCCTACACCGCCGCCACTGTAATAAAATTATTAACCCCTAAACCTAAGTCTAACACTAACCCTAACACCCCCCTAACTTAAATATTAATTAAATAAATCTAAATAATATTTCTCTTATTAACTAAATTAATCCTATTTAAAACTAAATACTTACCTTTAAAATAAACCCTAATATAGCTACAATATAAATAATAATTATATTGTAGCTATCTTAGGATTTATTTTTATTTCACAGGCAAATTTCAATTTATTTTAACTAGGTACAATAGCTATTAAATAGTTATTAACTATTTAATAGCTACCTAGTTAAAATAAAGAGAAATTTACCTGTAAAATAAAAACTAACCTAAGTTACAATTGCAACTAACACTACACTAAACTTTAATAAATTATTCCTATTTAAAACTAAATACTTACCTGTAAAATAAACCCTAAGATAGCTACAATATAATTAATAATTACATTGTAGCTATTTTAGGATTTATATTTATTTTACAGATAACTTTGTATTTATTTTAGCTAGTTAGAATAGTTATTAAATAGTTAACTATTTAATAACAACCTAGCTAAAAGAAATACAAAATTACCTGTAAAATAAATCCTAACCTAAGTTACAATTAAACCTAACACTACACTATCATTAAATTAATTAAATAAATTACCTACAAATAACTACAATTAAATAAACTAACTAAAGTACAAAAAATAAAAAAAGTTAAGTTACAAAAAATAAAAAAAATAAGTTACAAACATTTAAAAAATATTACAACAATTTTAAGCTACTTACACCTAATCTAAGCCCCCTAATAAAATAACAAAGCCCCCCAAAATAAAAAAATGCCCTACCCTATTCTAAATTAAAAAGTTACCAGCTCTTTTACCTTACCAGCCCTTAAAAGGGCCTTTTGCGGGGCATGCCCCAAAGAATTTTGCTCTTTTGCCTGCAAAAAAAAAACACAATACCACCCCCCAACATTAAAACCCACCACCCACATACCCCTAATCTAACCCAAACCCCCCTTAAATAAACCTAACACTACCCCCCTGAAGATCATCCTTCCTTGAGTCGTCTTCAGCCAGTCGACCACCGATGGAACCGAAGAGGAGATCCGGAGCGGCAGAAGTCATCATCCAAGGGGCGCTGAAGAAATCTTCCATCCGATGAAGTCATCATCCAGGCGGCGCTGAAGAGGTCTTCCGTCCGATAGAAGTCTTCATCCAGGCGGCGGCTTCAATCTTCATCCATCCGGAGCGGAGCAGAGCCATCTTCAGA
The DNA here is from genome assembly GCF_027579735.1 of Bombina bombina. Lineage (NCBI taxonomy): Eukaryota > Metazoa > Chordata > Amphibia > Anura > Bombinatoridae > Bombina > Bombina bombina. The sequence goes on from NC_069510.1 coordinate 146,003,972, forward strand.
CGAGCCGACGCAGAGCCATCCTCTTCTTCCTGACGACTAACGACGAATGGATATTCCTTTAAGGGACGTCATCCAAGATGGCGTCCCTTCAATTCCGATTGGCTGATAGGATTCTATCAGCCAATCGGAATTAAGGTAGGAAAAATCTGATTAGCTGATTGAATCAGCCAATCAGATTGAAGTTCAATCCGATTGGCTGATCCAATCAGCCAATCAGATTGAGCTCGCATTCTATTGGCTGATTTGGCCATTTCATGGCTTATGGGACCTTCCAGATGCGTGCTATGTGTTGTTTTGCTATGTATACTTGGTCTTGGAGGAGCTGATCTATGACCAGGAAAAACCCTCCTAGGCTGGCCGGGCTCCTGGAACTCCCGGTCGGCCACCTTACATCTGACACCCGCCTAACCCCTCTCAGGCTGGCCAAGCTCCAAAATAACAAGATAGGATGCAATATCCAAAAGTCGCAGACTTCAGTGTGTTAAGTTCCACTCCAAGCAGGTGCAGGCAGGTAAAATCACTCACAAGAGTATTTTTTTAAAAATTAAAAAGTTCTATTTATTAAAAACAAATTAAAATACATATACAAAGGAGTGAACTAGGGGCATACAGTCAAGCTCCCTGTACAGTCCCTTGGTGGTGAGCTGACAAACCTTTCCATAATATGCCAGCTTGCTCCTACTAGCACATAAGTGTGCTCATCTAATATGTGAGTACCCAATCTTTCTTTGTGCTAAGTCAAACACCATATCCTTTGTGATCTGCACAATTTGGTGCTTTTCCTGTGTTTTATTTTCCTACTACAGTTAATGACTGATATCCTCTGTGTGTGAGCTGTTACACCTAATAAAATCTGCAGCCTGTCCCTACAAGCACATAGGTGTGCTCCAGAGCATTGTAAGTACCCATTTGGCTTTTTTCTGTGGCTTTGTGCTTATTAGATGATACTACACATGAGGCGCCCCTTTGTTTTGTCTTTTATATAGAATGGGGCAATAGGAGGATGAGGTAGTAGAATGGGGCATGGGGAGAATAGAGCTGTAGAATGGAGGCAATAGAAGGTTGGGGTAGTAGAATGGGGCATGGGGAGAATAGAGGATGTAGAATGGGGCAATAGGAGGAAGAGGTAGTAGAATGGGGCATGGGGAGAATAGAGGATGTAGAATGGGACAATAGGAGGAAGAGGTAGTAGAATGGGGCATGGGGAGAATAGAGGATGTAGAATGGGACAATAGGAGGAAGAGGTAGTAGAATGGGGCATGGGGAGAATAGAGGATGTAGAATGGGACAATAGGAGGAAGAGGTAGTAGAATGGGGCATGGGGAGAATAGAGGATGTGGAATGGGGCAATAGGAGGATGAGGTAGTAGAATGGGGGCATGGGGAGAATAGAGGATGTAGAATGGGGCAAAAGGTGAATGAGTTAGTAGAATGGGCATGGGGAGAATATAGACTGTAGAATGGAGGCAATAGAAGGTTGGGGTAGTAGAATGGGGCATGGGGAGAATAGAGGCTGTAGAATGGATGCAATAGAAGGTTGGGTAGTAGAATGGGGGCATGGGGAGAATAGAGGATGTAGAATGGGGCAATAGGTGAATGAGTTAGTAGAATTGGGCATGGGGAGAATAGAGGCTGTAGGATGGAGGCAATAGAAGGTTGGGGTAGTAGAATGGGGCATGGGGAGAATAGAGGCTGTAGGATGGGGCAATAGAAGGTTGGGGTAGTAGAATGGGGCATGGGGAGAATAGAGGCTGTAGGATGGGGAAATAGAAAGTTGGGGTAGTAGAATGGGATGAATAGAGGCTGTAGGATGGAGGCAATAGAAGGTTGGGGTAGTAGAATGGGGCATGGGAGAATAGAGGCTGTAGAATGGAGGCAATAGAAGGTTGGGGTAGTAGAATGGGGCATGGGGAGAATAGAGGCTGTAGAATGGAGGCAATAGAAGGTTGGGGTAGTAGAATGGGGCATGGGGAGAATAGAGGTTGTAGGATGGGGAAATAGAAAGTTGGGGTAGTAGAATGGGATGAATAGAGGCTGTAGGATGGAGGCAATAGAAGGTTGGGGTAGTAGAATGGGGCATGGGGAGAATAGAGGCTGTAGGATGGGGCAATAGAAGGTTGGGGTAGTAGAATGGGATGAATAGAGGCTGTAGGATGGAGGCAATAGAAGGTTGGGGTAGTAGAATGGGATGAATAGAGGCTGTAGGATGGGGCAATAGAAAGTTGGGGTAGTAGAATGGGATGAATAGAGGCTGTAGGATGGGGCAATAGAAGGTTGGGGTAGTAGAATGGGATGAATAGAGGCTGTAGGATGGGGCAATAGAAGGTTGGGGTAGTAGAATGGGATGAATAGAGGCTGTAGAATGGAGGCAATAGAAGGTTGGGGTAGTAGAATGGGATGAATAGAGGCTGTAGAATGGAGGCAATAGAAGGTTGGGGTAGTAGAATGGGATGAATAGAGGCTGTAGGATGGGGCAATAGAAGGTTGGGGTAGTAGAATGGGATGAATAGAGGCTGTAGGATGGGGCAATAGAAGGTTGGGGTAGTAGAATGGGATGAATAGAGGCTGTAGGATGGGGCAATAGAAGGTTGGGGTAGTAGAATGGGATGAATAGAGGCTGTAGGATGGGGCAATAGAAGGTTGGGGTAGTAGAATGGGATGAATAGAGGCTGTAGGATGGGGCAGTAGAAGGTTGGGGTAGTAGAATGGGATGAATAGAGGCTGTAGGATGGGGCAATAGAAGGTTGGGGTAGTAGAATGGGATGAATAGAGGCTCTAGGATGGGGCAATAGAAGGTTGGGGTAGTAGAATGGGATGAATAGAGGCTCTAGGATTATAAAGTGTTTAGAAACTGTAGAATTTGCTACTGGTGACAGAGGCTGTAGAACAGGACAGTGGGGAGGCAGAGGCCATACAATAATGGAACAGAGGTATAGAGGCCTGGAATGGGGCACTGGGGTATATAGGGCGGGGGGAGTAGGAGTTTGATGACTTGCTGTATTTCGGGAAAATGAATGCTGCACACTGGGGGCAGACCAGACCAAATACAGCATTACTAATGTCTCACTCTACAAACAGCTGTGGGTTTATGACTGTGTCATACAGCACTCACATATTTAGACAATAATGCACCAAGCAAAAATGAAAACACAAATACAGATGATTAGTCAGAACTGCAGTAGATTACATCAGGGCCGGACTGGGACCAAAAAGAGGCCCAGGCATTTTAGGGCAAAGAGGCCCACTCCCCCCCGGCTCACTATTTCATAGTTAACCAAACATGGCAAGTACAAATACACGCATAATATATATATGCTAGCAAACAAAAGAAGGTAGAAAGCACTCCAAAATTTCAACATTTATTGTGATGTTTTGGGGATTAAAAATTACCCCTTCTTATGATTTTATATATATACTAGTCCTAAAGCCTGTGTACACGGGCCATTTTTTGCAGTACAGCGGTCCCACCCCTTGCTCTCTCTCTATATCCCCTCTCTTTTGCTCTCTCTCTCTCCCCCCTCTTTTGCTCTCTCTTTCTCCCCTCTCTTTTGCTCTCTCTCTCCCCCCTCTCTTTTGCTGTCTCTCTCCCTCTTTTGCTCTCTATCTCCCTCTCTTTTGCTCTCTCTTTCCCCCCTCTCTTTTGTGCTCTCTCCCCCTCTCTTTTGTGCTCTCTCCCCCCCCCTCTTTTGTGCTCTCTCCCCCTCTCTTTTGTGCTCGCTCCCCTCTCTTTTGTGCACTCTCCCCCTCTCTTTTGTGCTCTCTCCCCCCTCTCTTTTGCTCACTCTCCCCACATCTTTTGCTCTCTCTTTCTCCCCTCTTTTTCGCCTCTCTTTTGCTCTCTCTCTCCCCCCTCTATTTTGCTGTCTCTCTCCCTCTTTTGCTCTCTCTCTTCCCTCCTCTTGTTTGTTCTCTGTCTCTCCTCTTTTTCTCTCTCTCCTCTTTTGCTGTCTCTCTCCCTCTCTTTTGCTGTCTCTCTCCCCCTCTTTTGCGCTCTCTCACCTCTTTTTTGCGCTCTCCCCCCCTCTCTTTTGTGCACTCTCCCCCCTCTCTTTTGTGCTCTCTTCCCCTCTTTTGTGCTCTCCCCCTCTCTTTTGTGCTCTCTCCCCCCTCTTTTGTGCTCTCTCCCCCCTCTTTTGTGCTCTCCCCCTCTCTTTTGTGCTCTCCCCCTCTCTTTTGTGCTCTCTCCCCCCTCTTTTGTGCTCTCTCCCCCCTCTTTTGTGCTCTCTCCCCCCTCTTTTGTGCTCTCTCCCCCCCTCTTTTGTGCTCTCTCCCCCCTCTTTTGTGCTATCTCCCCCCTCTTTTGTGCTATCTCCCCCCTCTCTTTTGTGCTCTCTCCCCCCTCTCTTTTGTGCTCTCTCCCCCTCTCTTTTGTGCTCTCTCCCCCTCTCTTTTGTGCTCTCCCCCTCTCTTTTGTGCTCTCTCCCCCCTCTCCTTTGCTCACTCTCCCCAATCTCTTTATCCCCCTCTTCTGCTCTCACTATCCCCTTCTTTTTAGAGCTCTCTGTCTTACGAATCACTCACTGTGCACAGCCACACACCTGGCATCTGGCCCCTCCCAGCCCCGCCCATGTCACGCTCTGTCCCGCCCAGCTCCACCCACATCACACTCTGCCCCGCCCGGGCCCCGCCCACTCCACCACACGCTACTCCAGGGGAAGTCATCTAGACAGTTAGAAGGCCAGGTGTGTTTGTCCTCGTGCGCCGTCTCTACTGCGCATGACAGCTTCGGACAAACACACTTGGCCTTTTATTATATAGGATATATATATATATATATATAATCATAAGAATGTACCGTCACAGTACAGTACAGATAATAAAGTTTATTAAACACTTAGTTAACATATTTACAACAATAACAAAAAAAATTCAGTTCTCAAAAAAAAATTAAATTGTATGCCACGGGTTGTCGCAGTGGGCAGGGTTAAACTACCCAGCGGCCTACCGAGCAAATGCCCGGTATGCCCTATGGCCAGTCCGGGCCTGGATTACATATAGATTACATACAGATTACATACCAGAACTATATCAGACAATACAATAATGCCCCACGCTCCCTAGAGAAGCCAAACAGCTAATTCTGTAATCTGCAAATACTGCAGATCAACTAATGGTTTAGGAAATTTGCTTTTTTTCTCCGCTTCTTTAAAAAAACAAAAAAAGCTCTGCTTTTATGCTTATGATCTCGTGAGCTCCCATCCATCATACTAATAATTAGAATAAACAGCTTTAAAGGGAATTTCTAATGCAAACACAATGTACAATTTTAGCATAACTGACCCAGATTACAAATGCTACAATGCGAGTGCTATGGAGCGCTAATATTGCTGGCACATAGCCCATGGCGTGCACTAAGCCTCTCTTGTGCAAACCTTCCACTCAGGTAGTAGTTTTTGCTTTATATCTTTTCTCTAGACTCCCATGTTATTTTATAGCACATATTACATTTAAAGGGACATGAAAACCACTTTTTTCTTTCATGACTCAAATAGAGCATACAATTTTAAACAACTTTCTAATTTACTTCTATTATCAAATTTGCTTCATTCTCTTGTTATCTTTTGCTGAAGGAGTAACAGTGCACTATTGGGAGCTAGCTGACCACATCTAGTGAGCCAATCACAAGAGAAAAATGTCTGCAGGCACCAACTATCAACTAGTTCCCATTAGTTTAGGATATTTACATATTATTTTCCAACAGCGGATACAAAGAAAAAAAAAGTAAAATTGAAAATATAAAGTGAATTTAAACATGTCTTATAATTACAGGCTCAATCTGAATCATATAATCCCATCCCTTAACACATATACACAAGGTTTACACAAATAGGATTAGGGCAATCACTTCACACACAGACACCCCCACATAGACCTTTAACCTTCCCCCTTGTCATATACTTTCCCAACTCCGGTTCCATATGCAAACAGATGTCTGATCCTTACAGACAGTGACATGGTCTGTGTCACTGTCTTTAACCAACAACCGTTTGTGCTGGTGGGAGGTTCAGGAGGAGATGGAGGGAGGTGGGTGGGCGGCACAGAGATGGAGGGGGGAGTGAGCGGGATAATGGGGTGCCACCCTACCTACAGGAAATTAGTTTGGAAGGAAGTAAAGGGACACTACACTACAGAAAAAAAACTGAATCAGAGTAGGGGGTGTGATGAGAGTGGGAAGTGACGTCACCAGATTGGGGGCGGGGCTTAGGTCCGTTTGTCGGTGTCGCAGTTAGTTAGTGAGATCAATGCTACCAGATATATATTTCCATGCTCTGCAATAAAACAGTGTTGTACCATCTTTGCTGTGTCCTGCATCTCATGACATGGTGTCAGAAGTTCTTGCCTACGCTTCTGTTTCCTGATCGATGACGATGTCAAAGTTTACCCCACCTGAGCCTTTTGACTTCTCTCAGCCTGCAGCTTGGCCCACATGGCGTCAGCGGTTTCAGCGCTTCAGGATTGCATCCAAACTGAACAAGGAGAGTGGTGATGTACAAGTTAATTCTCTTTTATACTCTATGGGGAAAGATGTAGAGCCAGTGTTCAATGCTTTTACTTTCCAAGAAGGGGAAGAAGTTAACTTTGATATAGTTATGGATAAACTCAGTGCCCACTTTGTGCCCAAAAGAAATGTGATTCATGAGAGAGCTTGTTTTCACAAACGTAATCAGCGTGTGGGAGAATCTGTGGAGTCATTTGTGCGCAGCCTGTATGAACTAGCTGAATTCTGTGAGTTTGGTGTTGCTAAAGAAGAGCAAATCAGAGACAGAATAGTTATTGGAATTGCAGATGCTGAAGTCTCACTGAAGCTGCAGTTAGAGCCTGATTTAACATTAGATGGGGCTATTAGGATGGCCCGCCAGAGTGAACTGGTGAAAAAGCAAAGTGCTGATCTGAGGTCTGAGAGTATTGTGGATGACGTGCAGCAGTTCAGGAGAGCTGCTAGTGAAAGGCACAGTGTGAGCGGTAGACCTAGGGCAAGAGATAGGCCCAGAAGCAGATGGGCGCAGCATACCTGATGCACATGGTGCAACCGTGCACATGATCAGAGTGTTATATGCCCTGCTAAAGACAAAAGATGTAGAAAATGTAACAGGATGGGCCATTTTGAAGTCGTGTGTAAGACTGAATATATTAAGGAGATGCAGGTGGATAGCGACCATGAGGGTCAAGAAGTGTCCTTTGTGGGGTCTGTTGATGAATGGCCGGGTTCAGAAGAAAATTGGAGGGTTACCTTTACTGTAATGGGAGCCAAAAATGCCTTTAAGATTGACACAGGAGCAGACATCACTGTAATGTCTCTTGCAGCATTCATAAAACTGCCTCGACAGCCCCAGCTGGCTAAAGTTACAACAAAAGTCTATAGTCCTGGTGGCCGCATTGATTGTGCGAGGAAATTTCTTGCCAGCTGTGAGTACAAGCAAAGGAAATTCACCATGTGGGTGCATGTGATTAGAGGTCAGTGTGTTAACAATTTATTTAGCAGAAAAGCAGCCTGTGGTTTGGGCCTCATGACCAGAGTGAATGAGATCTCAGAAGATATGTTTGGGGAACTGGGCCTACTGAATTGCAACCCAGTCCATATATCACTTAAAGGTGACGCAGTCCCATACAGCATTACCACTCCCCGTAAACTTCCGCTCCCGCTCATGCCTCAAATGGAGAAGGCGCTTCTGCGTATGAAGAATATGGGGGTTATTGAAGAGGTTGTTGAAGCAACTAACTGGTGTGCCCCCATTGTGCTTGTTGCGAAGAAAAACGGGAAGGTACGCATCTGTGTAGACTTGAAAAGGCTGAATGAGGCGGTGAAGAGAGAGAGATATCTGCTGCCGACACTTGAAGACATAGCTCCGAAATTGGCGGGGGCGAAGTTCTTCTCTACATTGGATGCTTCTAGCTGCTTCTGGCGAATACCTCTAGATCCAAAGTGCCGCAAACTGACTACCTTCATTACACCAGTAGGTCGGTTTTGTTTTTGCAGACTCCCCTTCGGGATATCCTCTGCTCCTGAAATGTTCCAAAGAGAAATGAGTTCTCTCCTAAGAGACCACGTGGGCACGGCAATAGTCATGGCCGACATCTTAGTGTATGGGTCTACATTGGAGGAACATGATCAGCGATTGAGCTGTGTGCTGCAGACTATCAGAGAGTCCAGGCTGAAGCTAAACAAAGAGAAATGCCATTTTGGGAAAGCTGAGTTATGTTACTTTGGGCATATCATCAATGGGGATGGCATCAAGCCAGACCCCGAGAAAATTTGTGCTATTGAGCAGATGAAAAATCCTTCTGATGTACATGAGCTGAGACAAATATTGGGCTTTGTAAATTATGTGGGCAGGTTCCTTCCAGATTTATCCACAATACTTCACCCTATCACAGAGTTGCTAAAGAAAGATGTTGCCTGGGTCTGGGGAGCTTCACAGGAAAAATCTTTAATGCAGGTCAAGTCCCTGCTGGGGTCTGCCCCAGTGTTGGGGTTCTACGACCCTTCCAAAAAGACTGTGGTTAGTGCTGATGCCAGCAGTTATGGGTTAGGGGCCGCCCTCCTGCAGCTGAATGAAAACAAACTACAGCCCATCGCCTATTGTTCCCGTACACTGACGGCTGCTGAGTCAAAATACGCCCAAATTGAGAAAGAGTGCCTGGCTGCAGTTTGGGCCTGTGAGCGCTTTCAGTGTTACCTAGTGGGTTTAGAGAAATTTAGTCTGGAGACTGATCATAAACCGCTAGTCCCTCTAATCAATTCCTATGATATTGACAAAACACCCCTAAGATGCCAGAGACTTCTAATGAGGCTGCTCAGATTCAACGTTCAGGCAGTGCATGTGCCGGGGAAACAACTGGTTGTGGCAGATACACTATCCATGCTCCTGCTGGCTGCTGCTGAAGAGTCGTCAACGGAATCAGATGTGAAAGTGTATGTAGATTCAGTTCTGGCCTCCAAATCCATTTCTTCAGGGAAGCTAGAACAAATAAAGAAAGAGACATATTTAGATACAGACCTTCAAGAAGTTATAGGCATTACAAAGTGCAGAGAAAGGGCAGCTATGGCTGTATGGTGGCCTGGAATCAGTTCCGACATTGTAAGCCATGTGTATAAATGTGCCTTTTGCCGGGAACGCTGGCCTACTCAGAGAAGGGAGCCCTTGATTTCTACTCCGCTGCCTGCAGGCCCATGGCAGAAAATAGCTGCTGATTTGTGCGAACTGCACGGGAAAAAGTTCTTTGTCGTGATCGACTACTATTCCAGGTATTTGGAAATTGCATCTTTGAATTAAATCACAAGTCAAGCAGTTATCACTCGTCTCAAGAGCTTGTTCGCCCGGTGGGGCATACAAATGGAGCTGGTGATTGATAACGGAATGCAGTTCGCTTCAACAGTGTTCAGTTCTTTCAGCAGAGAATATGATTTTATACATTCCACGTCAAGTCCACATTACCTGCAGGCTAATGGAATAGCTAAAAGGGTGGTTCAAACAACAAAATTCATTTTAAAGCAATCTGAGCCGTACCTGGCCCTCTTGTCCTATAGGGCGACTCCCATTCAAGCCACGGGTTTTAGCCCGGCACAACTGATGCTAGAACACCAGATTTGCACAACTTTATCCTCTGTGGGTGTCTTCCAGCCAACTAGCTCTATTCCTCGGGACAAAGTCCTTAGGAGGGATGAAGAGGCAAAAAGGGGCTATCGATTCTTCTACGACAGGAGACATTCTGTGAGGCCCTTGCAGGAGCTGAATGCGGGGCAAAGTGTCAGAATTAAACTGGATGATGAAAAGAAATGGAAGACGCCTGCTACGGTAATTGGATGCTCTCCAGAACCAAGGTCTTATGTAGTCCTTATTGATGGAGGGACAGTTACACGTCGTAACAGAAAACATCTTCAGCCTATACCTGAGAGTTTGGAACTGGATGCCTCAGTACCACCGCCGGTGGGATCCCCTGTTTTAAAAGGGGTGCCTTCCCCTCAGCAAGATCACAGCAGGGATATGTCTTTGCCTCCAGCGGACTCTCAATCACCTTCTTCTGTATCAGAGGACAGTTCATGTAGATTTACATCAAGAGGAAGAGTGGTGAAACTTCCGGCCCGATATCGGGATTAACTTTAGTTAGAACAGTGATTGGAAGTATGGGCAGAATAATCCCATGGTCACTGTGGACTAGGGTAGTCTACCCCGATGTTCAAGTCAGGATGTAATTCATGTTGTTTATATTTTCTGTAATTTGTTATTTGTTATATACTATACAAAATTGTTGTTGTATACTTTGTTATTTGTTATATTCAAAAGAAAAAAAAATGTATGCTTTGTCCTTTGAAAAGGGGGAAGATGTGATGAGAGTGGGAAGTGACGTCACCAGATTGGTGGCGGGGCTTAGGTCAGTTTGTCGGTGTCGCAGTTAGTTAAGGAGATCAATGCTACTAGATGTGTGTTTCCATGCTCTACAATAAAATAGAGTTGTACCGTCTTTGCTGTGTCCTGCATCTCATGACAGGGGGCCCCTACATAATGATTGGTTGGAGGGGGGTGAAGACACCTACACTATGGAAAAACATAAGAAAAAGAAAAATAGATATAAAAAAAAAAAACCCTATTAACTGGGTACTGGCAGACAGCTACCAATACCTCAGATGGTGGACACCATTAGGAGGGGGTGGGTTAGAGAGCTGTTTGGGGGGGATCAGGGAGGTGGGAGGGTAAGGGGAGGTCACATATTGTTGAGACTATGTTTCTAACTCCAAGGAGGTTTCTGTCCCTTTAAGTTTGTTCATGTTCAAGTTAATTGATTCACTGCAAGCACCAATTGGATAAGGTTTTTACATATTTATAAGGGTTTGGGAGTTTGTCTAGTTATGTCTATGAATAAGGCTTACGGGCCGAAACACGTAAGATGAGACAAGTGCTCGCAGTGAAGGATTGAGCAATTTCACTTAATTAAGATGCCTTATTGTAGCGGACAGGCAGTAGGATTGGCAATATCTTTTAGTTAAGCAGAGACATCCTCATCTTAAAAATGTTGTCTAAATAATTCAGTCCAAGTTTAAGTCTAAATCAGCTATTTATTTTGCTTCTAGCCACAGCTTAAAACTGGTGCAACAACTACAACTGCTAACAACAACAACTGTCTCAGACAATACAGTTAGACAATACAGTTACTCAAAACTTAAGTTAACCCCTCCAGTACTGTTGGATTTGCACCCTGTACCCATAATGGGCACAGGGTGACTTAACATAATGCCCAAATCCATAATCTGTACGGAGGTTGACAGAGAGGTCTGTCACATGGCCCCCTCCTAGTGGAACACTCCGGCAGACCCGGCTTGACCCTTTTGCAGGTTAACTTGGGGATGACCGGACTAGGAGGTGGTAGGAATGTCAGTTTGCCGGGACAATCCATCTGCATTCCCGTTATGAGAGAGAATTCCTGTCCGTATAAATAAGGGTTCAACTTCTTCAGTGCCCAGACCAGGGCTAAACATTCCTTCAAGTTTTTGTTTTCAGAGACGCTTCTTTCCAGTTGGAGACAAATCTCATCGGCTTCTTTACAAGTTTTTTGTACCTGCTCTTTATAGGTATCCACAAGCCCTTCATACTGACGTAGGGTGCCCTTGAGTTTTGCTGCACCTCACTATGAGCCAGCGTCAGCTTCTCTTCCAGTGTCGTTAAGTTTGTCTTTAATGTTTCATGTTCCACTCTCAAGCTGGTGTTTTCTGCAGTCTGTCAGTGCAGCTTGTCTAGCAGAGATTCTCGTTCTAAACGCACTTTTTCCTCTGCGCTCCTCTTCTCTCCCGCTAGCACCGTTACGTGATTGTTTAACATGACCATTTCATCCTCTACTTGACTCTTCTCCTTCATCAGCGCATTGTAACGGGACTTCCACGTATCAATAGCGGATAGAGATTTACTGAGCTCAGCGTCCTGGGGCTTAGCAGCAGGTGGGTCGGTCTTGGCGGCACGGATCTGGGCACGGGTAGTCACAGGGTTAACATCGGCGGTACCCATGGGAGCATAGGCAGAAACAAGGGGGGCCAAGTTATTTCCAAGGAAAACATCAGCTGGTAAGTCCTTCATGACCCCCACATTCACATGTCTAGCGCCCACTCCCCAATCCAAATGTACCCGGGCAACAGGTAGGCGGAACACAGCGCCCCCTGCTACCCTCACAGCCACAGTGTCTCCGGTGTGCTGGTTCTCGGACACCAAGTTCTTTTGGAGCAAGGTCATGGTAGCACCAGTATCTCATAGACCACTGACCTCCTTCCCATTCACTTTAACCATTTGCCGGTGCTGTTGTCGGTTATCCCGGTGGGCAGCTTGCACAGGGTTTGCTTCATGTAGGATGCCCCAGCATTCTTCCTCCTCTACGTAGTGGGCAGCAGGCTGAGGGTTACGTGGGTTTCCGCTGGTGGGTCTCCTCCAGGACTGTGCTTGGTTCGCTGTGTTTAGGGGACACTCTGGTCTTTTGTGCCCTATTTGCTTACATCCAAAGCACCGAATAGGTTGTGAGTAGTCCCGTGAGTTGAACCGGGCTGTCTGAGGATAGTTTGTGGCTGAAGGCGGTGTGGTAGAGTGGTGCGCCGGGGGTTGGTAACTGGTAGCTGCTGGGGTGACTGTGGGTCGGTACTCCACTCTGGCAGGGGGCTTAGTGGTAGCAGTGTCCAGTTTGCGGGCATCCGTATACTCTGCCAGGCGAGCAGCTTCATGCAGTGTGGAGAGTTTACGGTCCCGAACTCACTCTCTAACTCCTGCTGATAACTTGTCAAAGCAATGTTCCAAAAGGAATAGCTGCAGCACCTCTTCCCCGGATACGGCTTGGCACCCCGCCATCCAGTGAGCTGCTGTGTGGTGCACCTTACATGCCCACTCAACGTAGGAATCACCAGCTAATTTAACAGTGTCTCTGAACCGCCTCCTGTATGCCTCCGGTGTAACCGCATACCTGGAGAGCAGAGCCTCTTTTACAGCATTATAATCCCCGACTTCCTCATCTGGAATGGCCTGAAAAGCCTCGCTGGCCCGGCCGGATAATTTTCCGGATAATATCGTGACCCAGTCCTCTGCGGGTACCTTGTGTAGTGCACATTGCCTCTCAAAATCCGCAAGGTACCCATCAATCTCTCCTTCTGTTTCCATGAAGTTTTTAAAAGCTGCAAAATGTACCTTTCTCTTTTCCACTGGGGTTGCTGTGACTTGGGCTGCTGCAGCGCCGCTTTGGCGAAGTAGGTTGGCATCCACAGCTGCTATGACCCGGTCGATAATTTCGGCAGTCGGGTTGGGGCCATAATGTGCCAGTCTTATTTTAACCGCCCGGTCAAAGCTTGCTTCTTCGGGAGTTCTGTCTGATATGCTGGGCTCATTGTTTCCTTCGGGGCCTGGTACTCCATCCATCTCGGTCAGTATTGTAATAATCTCCCTCTTCCTGAGGTTACTGGCTTATCTGCCCCGTTGTTCTAGCAGGTCTTTAAGGGTGTCACTTTTCAGCCTTTCATACTGTATTCCCATTAGGTCCGGATGTGTAGTTGCTCTTCTGGGCTATGAGGACTACCCCGTCGCTTGCCACCAATTGTAGCGGAGAGGCAGTAGGATTGGCAATATCTTTTAGTTCAGCAGAGACATCCTCATCTTAAAAATGTTGTCTAAATAATTCAGTCCAAGTTTAAGTCTAAATCAGCTATTTATTTTGCTTCTAGCCACAGCTTAAAACTGGTGCAACAACTACAACTGCTAACAACAACAACTGTCTCAGACAATACAGTTAGACAATACAGTTACTCCAAACTTAATTTAACCCCTCCAGTACTGTTGGATTTGCACCCTGTACCCATAATGGGCACAGGGTGACTTAACGTAATGCCCAAATCCATAATCTGTACGGAAGTTGACAGAGGGGTCTGTCACACTTATTAATTAAGATGCCTAATTAAAGGGACATATCAGCCAGAAACTGACCAATCCATGCCTGTACAGTATTTTGTCCAATCATCTACGACCTGGTCAGCTTGGTGAGCCACCAATAAAGTCAAGCACAGCATTTTTTGGCCCATCCAATCACAGCCCCCCCCCCCATGCCATCAGTACAATTTGATGAAGAACACACGATCTGCTGGATAAAAAGACAGATTAATAAATATGGCAATGACATTTTAAATTCAATTACGTTTAACATGCTTGTTGTGCTGGTTATTTTTCTGTAAATGTGCTCAGTACTGCTTCTGTATCCCGGCACTGATAAAGCCTTTTCTGTGTTCATATGGAGCCTGGGCTGTATAATGAGTCACTTTGGCTTCGCAGCTATTCATTCCTTGGAGCTGTTCTCTTTTCCTCTCACAAATGATCTATTTAAGTATTTGTGTGTCTGGCAGCAGTCACAGTTTCCATTCCTGTATTTAATTCCCATGGTCAGGAAACCCTGAGCTTTGCTGCCAGCCTAAAACCCCAACTGAATCACATCCTAAATATATCTCTTAAATAAGGCAGAAAACACTGAATTCCACGGCCGCCATCCAATACTGGAGGATCCTAATCATTTAATACTGAAGTTTATTAAAAAACTGCACCAACCATGCTGTGATTATTGGCAGACCTCCTGCGCGTGTTAAATGGATAACAAAAATCATTATTTTTATTTTATAACTATGCATAGTGTTTATATTTCAGGAAACATGCACAATTGTTTATAGCACAGACACACAACACATGCTGCAATAGGAGGAGTTATAGGGAGGGTTATATGGTGCAATAGGAGGTGTTATAGGAACAGGTTATATGGTGCAATAGGAGGAGTTATAGGGAGGGTTATATGGTGCAATAGGAGGAGTTATAGGGAGGGTTATATGGTGCAATAGGAGGAGTTATAGGGAGGGTTATATGGTGCAATAGGAGGAGTTATAGGGAGGGTTATATGGAGCAATAGGAGGAGTTATAGGGAGGGTTATATGGAGCAATAGGAGGAGTTATAGGGAGGGTTATATGGAGCAGTAGGAGGAGTTATAGGGAGGGTTATATGGTACAATAGGAGGAGTTATAGGGAGGGTTATATGGTGCAATAGGAGGAGTTATAGGGAGGATTATATGGTGCAATAGGAGGAGTTATAGGGAGGGTTATATGGTGCAATAGGAGGAGTTATAGGGAGGGTTATATGGTACAATAGGAGGAGTTATAGGGAGGGTTATATGGTGCAATAGGAGGAGTTATAGGGAGGATTATATGGTGCAATAGGAGGAGTTATAGGGAGGGTTATATGGTGCAATAGGAGGAGTTATAGGGAGGGTTATATGGTGCAATAGGAGGAGTTATAGGGAGGGTTATATGGAGCAATAGGAGGAGTTATAGGGAGAGTTATATGGTGCAACAGGAGGAGTTATAGGGAGGGTTATATGGAGCAATAGGAGGAGTTATAGGGAGGGTTATATGGTGCAACAGGAGGAGTTATAGGGAGGGTTATATGGTGCAATAGGAGGAGTTATAGGGAGGGTTATATGGTACAATAGGAGGAGTTATAGGGAGGATTATATGGTGCAATAGGAGGAGTTATAGGGAGGGTTATATGGTGCAATAGGAGGAGTTATAGGGAGGATTATATGGTGCAATAGGAGGAGTTATAGGGAGGGTTATATGGTGCAATAGGAGGAGTTATAGGGAGGATTATATGGTGCAATAGGAGGAGTTATAGGGAGGGTTATATGGAGCAATAGGAGGAGTTATAGAGAGGGTTATATGGTGCAATAGGAGCAGTTACAGGGAGGGTTATATTAAGCAATAGGAGAAGTTATAGTGAGGGTTATATGGTGCAATAGGAGTTATAGGGAGGGTTATATGGTGCAATAGGAGTAGTTATAGGGAGGGTTATATGGTGCAATAGGAGGAGTTATAGGGAGGTTATATGGTACAATAGGAGGAGTTATAGGGAGGGCTATATGGTGCAATAGGAGGAGTTATAGGGAGGGTTACATGGTGCAATAGGAGGAGTTATAGGGAGGGTTATATGGTGCAATAGGAGGAGTTATAGGGAGGGTTATATGGTGCAATAGGAGGAGTTATAGGGAGGTTTATATGGAGCAGTAGCAGGAGTTATAGGGAGGGTTATATGGTGCAATAGGAGGAGTTATAGGGAGGTTTATATGGAGCAATAGGAGGAGTTATAGGGAGGTTTATATGGAGCAGTAGCAGGAGTTATAGGGAGGGTTATATGGTGCAATAGGAGGAGTTATAGGGAGGGTTATATGGTGCAATAGGAGGAGTTATATGGAGGGTTATATGGTGCAATAGGAGGAGTTATAGGGAGGGTTACATGATGCAATAGGAGTTATAGGGAGGGTTATATGGTGCAATAGGAGGAGTTATAGGGAGGGTTACATGGTGCAATAGGAGGAGTTATAGGGAGGGTTATATGGTGCAATAGGAGTAGTTATAGTGAGGGTTATATGGTGCAATAGGACGAGTTATAGGGAGGAGTTATATGGTGCAATAGGAGGAGTTATAGGGAGGGTTATATGGTGCAATAGGAGGAGTTATAGAGAGGGTTATATGGTGCAATAGGAGGAGTTATAGGGAGGATTATATGGTGCAATAGGAGGAGTTATAGGGAGGGTTAAATGGTGAAATAAGAGGAGTTATAGGGAGGGTTATATGGTGCAATAGGAGGAGTTATAGGGAGTGTTATATGGTGCAATAGGAGGAGTTATAGGGAGGGTTATATGGTGCAATAGGAGGAGTTATAGGGAGGGTTATATGGTGCAATAGGAGGAGTTATAGGGAGGGTTATATGGTGCAATAGGAGGAGTTATAGGGAGGATTATATGGTGCAATAGGAGGAGTTATAGGGAGGGTTATATGGTGCAATAGGAGGAGGTATAGGGAGGGTTATATGGTACAATAGGAGGAGTTATAGGGAGGGTTATATGGTACAATAGGAGGAGTTATAGGGAGGGTTATATGGTACAATAGGAGGAGTTATAGGGAGGGTTATATGGTGCAATAGGAGGAGTTATAGGGAGGATTATATGTTGCAATAGGAGGAGTTATAGGGAGGGTTATATGGTGCAATAGGAGGAGTTATAGGGAGGGTTATATGGTGCAATAGGAGGAGTTATAGGGAGGGTTATATGGAGCAATAGGAGGAGTTATAGGGAGAGTTATATGGTGCAACAGGAGGAGTTATAGGGAGGGTTATATGGAGCAATAGGAGGAGTTATAGGGAGGGTTATATGGTGCAACAGGAGGAGTTATAGGGAGGGTTATATGGTGCAATAGGAGGAGTTATAGGGAGGGTTATATGGTACAATAGGAGGAGTTATAGGGAGGATTATATGGTGCAATAGGAGGAGTTATAGGGAGGGTTATATGGTGCAATAGGAGGAGTTATAGGGAGGATTATATGGTGCAATAGGAGGAGTTATAGGGAGGATTATATGGTGCAATAGGAGGAGTTATAGGGAGGGTTATATGGAGCAATAGGAGGAGTTATAGAGAGGGTTATATGGTGCAATAGGAGCAGTTACAGGGAGGGTTATATTAAGCAATAGGAGAAGTTATAGTGAGGGTTATATGGTGCAATAGGAGTTATAGGGAGGGTTATATGGTGCAATAGGAGGAGTTATAGGGAGGGTTATATGGTGCAATAGGAGGAGTTATAGGGAGGTTATATGGTACAATAGGAGGAGTTATAGGGAGGGCTATATGGTGCAATAGGAGGAGTTATAGGGAGGGTTACATGGTGCAATAGGAGGAGTTATAGGGAGGGTTATATGGTGCAATAGGAGGAGTTATAGGGAGGGTTATATGGTGCAATAGGAGGAGTTATAGGGAGGGTTATATGGTGCAATAGGAGGAGTTATAGGGAGGGTTACATGATGCAATAGGAGGAGTTATAGGGAGGGTTATATGGTGCAATAGGAGGAGTTATAGGGAGGGTTACATGGTGCAATAGGAGGAGTTATAGGGAGGGGTATATGGTGCAATAGGAGTAGTTATAGGGAGGGTTATATGGTGCAATAGGACGAGTTATAGGGAGGAGTTATATGGTGCAATAGGAGGAGTTATAGGGAGGGTTATATGGTGCAATAGGAGGAGTTATAGAGAGGGTTATATGGTGCAATAGGAGGAGTTATAGGGAGGATTATATGGTGCAATAGGAGGAGTTATAGGGAGGGTTAAATGGTGCAATAAGAGGAGTTATAGGGAGGGTTATATGGTGCAATAGGAGGAGTTATAGGGAGTGTTATATGGTGCAATAGGAGGAGTTATAGGGAGGGTTATATGGTGCAATAGGAGGAGTTATAGGGAGGGTTATATGGTGCAATAGGAGGAGTTATAGGGAGGATTATATGGTGCAATAGGAGGAGTTATAGGGAGGGTTATATGGTGCAATAGGAGGAATTATAGGGAGGGTTATATGGTGCAATAGGAGGAGTTATAGGGAGGGTTATATGGTGCAATAGGAGGAGTTATTGAGAGGGTTATATGGTGCAATAGGAGGAGTTATTGAGAGGGTTATATAGTGCAATAGGAGGAGTTATAGGGAGGGTTATATGGTGCAATAGGAGGAGTTATAGGAAAGGTTATATGGTGCAGTAGGAGGAGTTATAGGGAGGGTTATATGGTGCAATAGGAGGAGTTATAGGAAAGGTTATATGGTGCAGTAGGAGGAGTTATAGGGAGGGTTATATGGTGCAATAGGATAAGTTATAGGGAGGGTTATATGGTGCAGTAGGAGGAGTTATAGGGAGGATTATATGGTGCAATAGGAGGAGTTATAGGGAGGGTTATATGGTGCAATAGGAGGAGTTATAGGGAGGATTATATGGTGCAATAGGAGGAGTTATAGGGAGGGTTATATGGTTCAATAGGAGGAGTTATAGGGAGGGTTATATGGTGCAATAGGAGGAGTTATAGGGAGGGTTATATGGTGCAATAGGAGGAGTTATAGGGAGGGTTATATGGTGCAATAGGAGGAGTTATAGGGAGGATTATATGGTGCAATAGGAGGAGTTATAGGGAGGATTATATGGTGCAATAGAAGTTATAGGGAGGGTTATATGGTGCAGTAGGAGGAGTTATAGAGATGGTTATATGATGCAATAGGAGGAATTATAAATGTTTTTATGTGCAATAGGAGGAGTTATGAAATGTTATATGGAGCAGAGGAAGGAGCTGTAAGAAAAAATTCTATGTTTCAATACAAGATGTTATAGGTAGACATTTTATGGTACAATAGTAGGAGGTATATGGACAACTATATGCTGAGGAGTTATATGAAGGGATTATATGGTGAACATAAATAAACTGCTG
The DNA here is from genome assembly GCF_027579735.1 of Bombina bombina. Classification (NCBI taxonomy): domain Eukaryota; kingdom Metazoa; phylum Chordata; class Amphibia; order Anura; family Bombinatoridae; genus Bombina; species Bombina bombina. The sequence goes on from NC_069510.1 coordinate 146,023,258, forward strand.
AGTACAACAGAACAGTTACTAATCCCAATGCTAATGTGTCTTTAGATCTATTCTGTTTGTTAAGCTTATTACAGGTGCCAATCAGTGTAGCTCCACCTCTTCTTACAGGACACACCCCTCTTGGAGCGTACGTATTCTTGCACCATGTAACAGAAGCTGCATTCACTGATCACGTTTCCAGCTGTCTGACAGACGTACCCTGTAGGTTAGCTAGCACAACAAAAGCTTTACATTTATTTACATAAAAAGTACATAAGAAATATAAAAAGCCCTCAGAGGTAATACAGAGCAATATTGTACAGCTCCCGCTCTGTACTGCGCACAATATGGCCTGTCAAAAAGCTGCCAACATCACTTATCTGTGAATGTGCAAAAATACCTCCAAGATGGCGGTGCCAGGTATGAAGATGCAGAGCTGGCATCAATAAGGGGTTAACAGCACTGAAGTGAGCATAGTGTGTGGTAACCACCCTGCTGAAGTTGTGTCTGTTGGATGACCTAGAGGTCTATAATACTTCATGCACCTACTTTGCTCACTCTTTCCTCTCGTTCACTCCCTGTTTCTGATTGGCTAAATATCTTCTTCTTTTTTTTTTTTTCATAGACTCACAAAAAACCCTTTGAAATATTTAGGAAAAATGATGATTCTCTCATCTGCTAAATTGAATCCCAAAATAACAAATGCAGACGTTAGTGTGTAAATGCAGGGCTGTAATTACATTTATTGGTAACATGAAGTTGGATTTAATTGCATTTTCCACCTCATTTATTCTATGTTCAGTGTTCTCTGTGATTATTTCAGCCGCAGGCAAGTTACTCTTTACAGGAACGACAAGGATTACATCACTGGATGCATCACCCTAGGGTTACGTACGTATTACTAATCTACACAGTCAGGTCTCGCCTCATGTGGCCACTGCAATGCAACTGCCTTGCTAATATTGATAAATACTCCAATTTGCCCTTTGGAAGCTCCAGTTGCTTTTGAAATATGTTCTACATTATTTTATTTTGAGGCCAGGAAACAAAAGAGCGCTTGTCAAACAAACTGTTATTATTTCCCTTTTCCGTAACGAGAAGCCAATAAATATATGAAGAATGTGAAAGAGAGGGCTTTGTCTGGGCAAACAATTTATCTAAATCAAATCAGTCACTGCTGGCTGAATTGGTGGGAATAATGTGTATTAGATGTGTGCTATTAAATCAGGTTGTTGTGTTATTGTTGTAGGCTCCTGGCCCTGCATTACGTAGCCTCTGTATGTGCATTCAGTAACAGGGGGGCTTTTAAATTAGTCCCTTAGCTACATCAGTATCCCATAAATATATACATAAAATGATACTGATAGATAGTTATAGATAGAAGACAAATAGATTGTACATACAAGTGATAGAAGTGCTAGATAGGTAGGTAGATAGATATGCTCGAAAGATAATGAATATACAGATTACTGATAAATAGATAGATTATAGACAGACAGAAGACAGATTATAGATAAGTGATAGATCAATAGAAAGGCAGATAGATAGATAGATAGACATATAGATAAACAGATAGGCAGATGGGTCTATAGGTAGATAGATCCATAGGCAGATAGATTGTTAGATGATGGATAGATCGATAGGCAGATAGATGATAGATAGATAGATAGATAGATAGATGAAAGATAGACAGATAGGCAGATAGATCTATAGGTAGATAGATGGATAGATAATAAACAGATAATAAATAGATAGATAGATAGATAGATAGATAGGTAGATAGGTAGGCAGATAGATGGATAGATGATAAAATAGATGATAGATAGATCAATCAATCGATAGGCAGATAGAAGATAGATAGATAGAGAGATAGGCAGATAGATCTATAGGTAGATAGATAGGCAGAGAGATTCATATATAATAAATAGATGATAGATAGAAAGATAGATAGAGAGATAGGCAGATAGATCTATAGGTAGATAGATGGATAGATAATAAATAGATAATAGATAGATAGAGAGATAGGCAGATAGATCTATAGGTAGATAGATGGATAGATGATAAATACGCGATAGATAGATCAATAGATAGATAGATAGATAGATAGATAGATAGATAGATACTGTAGATAGATAGAAAGGCAGATCAATCTACAGGCAGATAGATTGATAGGCAGATAGATGGATAGATGATAAAATAGATGATAGATAGATCGATCGATAGGCAGATAGATGATAGATAGATAGATAGAGAGATAGATAGACAGATAGGCAGATAGATCTATAGGTAGATAGATTGATATATGATAGATTTATAGGCAGATAGATAGGCATGTAGATATAAAGACACAGGCATGCTAGATAGATAATAAATATACAGATTACTGATATATAGATAGATTACAGACAGACAGAAGACAGATTATAGATAAGTGATAGATAGATAAATAGATAGATAGAAAGGCAGATAGATAGATGAGAGATAGGCAGATAGATGATAGATAGATGATAGATAGATAGATAGATAGATATAGATATCAGATAGATAGATAGATAGATAGATAGACAGACAGATAGGCAGATGGATCTAAAGGTAGATAGATCTATAGACAGATAGACAGATAGATTATAAATAGATGAAAGATAGTCAGATAGGCAGATAGATCTATAGGTAGATAGATGGATAGATGATAAATAGATGATAGATAGATAGATAGATAGATAGGCAGATAGATGATAGATGATAGATTGATCTATAGGTAGATAGATAGGCAGATAGATCGATAGATGACAGATTTATAGGCAGATAGATAGGCATGTAGATATAAAGACAAATAGACAGGCATGCTAGATAGATTATGAATAGACAGATTACATATAGATAGATGGATCAATTACAGATAGACAAAAGAGAAACAGATTTGATATAGAAGTGATCGGTAGATAGATATTCTAGGTAGACATATGGCAGACAGACAGATAGACAGACAGGTAGATAAATATTCCAGGTAGACATATGACAGACAGACAGATGGACAGACAGGTAGATAAATATTCTAGGTAGACATATGACAGACAGACAGATGGACAGACAGGTAGATAAATATTCTAGGTAGACATATGACAGACAGATGGACAGACAGGTAGATAAATATTCTAGGTAGACATATGACAGACAGACAGATGGACAGACAGGTAGATAAATATTCTAGGTAGACATATGACAGACAGAAAGACAGATAGACAGATAGGTAGATAAATATTCTAGGTAGACATATGACAGACAGATGGACAGACAGGTAGATAAATATTCTAGGTAGACATATGACAGACAGAAAGACAGATAGACAGATAGGTAGATAAATATTCTAGGTAGACATATGACAGACAGATGGACAGACAGGTAGATAAATATTCTAGGTAGACATATGACAGACAGATGGACAGACAGGTAGATAAATATTCTAGGTAGACATATGACAGACAGACAGATGGACAGACAGGTAGATAAATATTCTAAGTAGACATATGACAGACAGACAGATAGACAGACAGGTAGATAAATATTCTAGGTAGACATATGACAGATAGACAGATGGACAGACAGGTAGATAAATATTCTAGATAGACATAGGACGGACAGACAGATGGACAGACAAGTAGATAAATATTCTAGGTAGACATATGACAGACAGATGGACAGACAGGTAGATAAATATTCTAGGTAGACATATAACAGACAGACAGATGGACAGACAGGTAGATAAATATTCTAGGTAGACATATGACAGACAGACAGATAGACAGACAGATAGATAAATATTCTAGGTAGACATATGACAGACAGACAAATGGACAGACAGACAGATAAATATTCTAGGTAGACATATGACAGACAGACAGATTAATATTCTAGGTAGACATATGACAGACAGACAGGTAGATAAATATTCTAGGTAGACATATGACAGACAGATAGACAGACAGGTAGATAAATATTCTAGGTAGATATATGACAGACAGACAGACAGACAGACAGGTAGATACATATTCTAGGTAGACATATGACAGACAGACAGATAGATAAATATTCTAGGTAGACATATGACAGACAGACAGACAGACAGGTAGATAAATATTCTAAGTAGACATATGACAGATAGACAGATGGACAGACAGGTAGATAAATATTCTAGGTAGATATATGACAGACAGACAGACAGGTATAATATTCTAGGTAGACATATGACAGACAGACAGATAGACAGACAGGTAGATAAAAATTCTAGGTAGACATATGACAGACAGATGGACAGACAGGTAGACAAATGATAGACAGACAGACAATAGGCCATTTGTTGGGTATGTACTTGGCTAATGTTCTGTTTATACTAACTTCAACCTCTGTATGACCTCCAAAGGTCATAAATATCATGAACGATTTTGGCTCATTTTCTAGATTATCCATCATACATCTGAACTTAAAAGCACATGAAACCCAACATTGTTATTTCATGACTCAGAGCATAGAATTTTAAACAACTTTCCAATTTACTTCTATGATCAAATTAGCTTAATTCTCTTTGTATCTTTTATAGATTGAACAGCAATGCAATACTGGGAGTTAGCTGAACACACCAGGTGTGATGTGTACATGTGTGAGTCTGTATCTATTAGTGTGTGTGTGTACATGTGTGAGTCTGTATCTATTAGTGTGTGTGTGTGTACATGTGTGAGTCTGTATCTATTAGTGTGTGTGTGTGTACATGTGTGAGTCTGTATCTATTAGTGTGTGTACATGTGTGAGTCTGTATCTATTAGTGTGTGTGTGTGTACATGTGTGAGTCTGTATCTATTAGTGTGTGTGTGTGTGTACATGTGTGAGTCTGTATCTATTAGTGTGTGTGTGTACATGTGTGAGTCTGTATTAGTGTGTGTGTGTGTACATGTGTGAGTCTGTATCTATTTGTGTGTGTGTGTACACATGTGTGAGTCTGTATCTATTAGTGTGTGTGTGTAGATGTGTATGTATGTACGTACATGTGTGAGTCTGTATCTATTAGTGTATGTGTGTGTACATGTGTGAGTCTGTATCTATTAGTGTGTGTGTGTGTACATGTGTGAGTCTGTATCTATTAGTGTGTGTGTGTGTACATGTGTGAGTCTGTATCTATTAGTGTGTGTGTGTACATGTGTGAGTCTGTATTAGTGTGTGTGTGTGTACATGTGTGAGTCTGTATCTATTTGTGTGTGTGTGTACACATGTGTGAGTCTGTATCTATTAGTGTGTGTGTGTAGATGTGTATGTATGTACGTACGTACATGTGTGAGTCTGTATCTATTAGTGTATGTGTGTGTAGATGTGTGTGTGTGTACATGTGTGAGTCTGTATCTATTAGTGTATGTGTGTGTAGATGTGTATGTATGTACATGTGTGAGTCTGTATCTATTAGTGTGTGTGTGTACATGTGTGAGTCTGTATCTATTAGTGTGCGTGTGTGAGTCTGTATCTATTAGTGTGTGTGTGTGTACATGTGTGAGTCTGTATCCATTAGTGTGTGTGTACATGTGTGAGTCTGTATCTATTAGTGTGTGTGTGTGTGTGTGTGTGTGAGAGAGAGTCTATCTATTAGTGTGTGTGTGTGTGTAGATGTGTATGTATGTACATGTGTGAGTCTGTATCTATTAGTGTGTGTGTGTAGATGTGTATGTATGTACATGTGTGAGTGTGTATCTATTAGTGAGTGTGTGTAGATGTGTATGTATGTACATGTGTGAGTCTGTATCTATTAGTGTGTGTGTGTGTGTGTAGATGTGTATGTGTGTACATGTGTGAGTCAGACAGTGGAGGGCAGCATAGCCCAGAACGAACATAATAATTAAGGCCCTAAGGAGTGTGCTGCTGTGAAGTGGCAACAATGTTGCAGTAGTGAGGGTGGGGTTTAGCTTACCCTTTAAGTAGTTAGCTCACAGGCCCCAACCCCTCTTTTCCAGCTCGTCTTCACAGCTTCCCTCCCCTCCCTTCAATTTGTTCATGCGGCAATCTTTAGGCTGTTGCATAACTAGGGTGTTTCAGCTAGGTGTCCGAGGCAGGATGAGGGCTACGCGGCTTGTTTCCTTAAGTCCAAGGACGGTAGTTTTTGACTCCCCAGGTAGTGGCATGGATACGCGTCTAGTCACACCTGGTCCTACTGGTCTGGAGATCTTTGATTTACACCCTGTTAGGCGGTTGGTCTGCGCCCCGGTTTGCCATCAGAGGTAGAGTGACGGCTGCCCAGGGGAGAGTGATCTCTGCAGGCGCGCGCCTGGGGTCCCTCCCATTCTAAAGATAACAAGAACTCCCTAAGCTTCTGCGTGCAGCTGAGCTCCGCTTGTGTGGGCATTCACAGGCGCGGTCCTTCTTCCTAGCAGGGGGTTGCTTACTCCTAACTAGATTGCCGCCACATGTTTTTAGCTGGCCCCGTTGAGTCCAGCCGGTTCTCAGGTTCTACAATAAATGTGACCCACGGGTCTTTTCCCATACACCTGTGTCTGTGTATTTATTTCAAGTTATTACAGTTATATGTAAAGTCATTTAAGTTTATTACAGTTTTGTACATAGTTATGGTTGAGTCAGTTTTCTGGCTCTTATTATTAAAGTTATTCCAGCAAGCCAGGAGAATAGGGCTTTTAATTAATTATGTAAGCTTAGCTATGGTTATACTAGTTTGTACCGTATATGTGTGTGTATATATATATATACATAATGTAAGCTTAGCTATGGTTATACTAGTTATGTACAGTATGTGTGTGTATATAACATAATTTATGCTTACCTGATAAATGTATTTCTCTTGTGATGTATCGAGTCCACGGATTCATCCTTACTTGTGGGATATTCTCCTCCCCTACAGGAAGTGGCAGAGAGAGCACCCACAGCAGAGCTGCCTATATAGCTCCCCCCTTAGCTCCACCCCCCAGTCATTCGACCGAAGTATGGAAGAAAAAGGAGAAACTATAGGGTGCAGTGGTGACTGAAAGTTTAAAAATAAAAATATATATGCCTGTCTTAATAAACAGGGCGGGCCGTGAACTCGATACATCACAAGAGAAATAAATTTATCAGGTAAGCATAAATTCTGTTTTCTCTTGTAAGATGTATCAAGTCCACAGATTCATCCTTACTTGTGGGATACCAATACCAAAGCTTTAGGATATGGATGAAGGGAGGGACAAGACAGGGACCTTAAACGGAAGGCACCACTGCTTGTAGAACCTTTCTCCCAAAAATAGCCTCCGAAGAAGCAAAAGTATCAAATTTGGAAAATTTGGAAAAAGTATGAAGCGAAGACCAAGTCGCCGCATTACAAATCTGTTCAACAGAAGCCTCATTTTTAAAAGCCATGTGGAAGCCACAGCCCTAGTAGAATGAGCAGTAATTCTTTCAGGAGGCTGCTGTCCAGCAGTCTCATAGGCCAAACGGATGATGCTTTTCGGCCAAAAGGAAAGAGAGGTAGCCGTAGCCTTCTGACCTCTCCGCTTACCAGAATAAACAACAAACAATGAAGATGTTTGACGGAAAACTTTAGTTGCTTATAAGTTGAACTTTAAAGCATGAACCACATCAAGATTGTGCAACAGACGTTCCTTCTTTGAAGAAGGATTAGGACACAGTGAAGGAACAATAATCTCTTGATTGATATTCCTGTTAGAACCAACCTTAGGGAGGAACCCAAGTTTGGTACGCAAAAAACACCTTATCTGCATGGAAAATAAGGTAAGGGGAATCACACTGTAAAACATATAGCTCAGAAACTCTTCGAGTCGAAGAGATAGCTACTAAAAACAAAACTTTCCAAGATAGAAGCTTAATATCCAGGGAATGCATAGGTTCAAACGGAACCCCTTGAAGAACTTTAAGAACTAAATTTAGGCTCCATGGCGGAGCAACAGGTTTAAATACAGGCTTGATTCTGACCAAAGCCTGACTAAATGCTTGAACGTCTGGGACATCTGCCAGACGTTTGTGTAGAAGAATAGACAAAGCAGATATTTGTCCTTATAAAGAACTAGCTGATGATCCCTTCTCCAAACCTTCATGGTGAAAAGACAATATTCTAGGAATCCTAAACTTACTCCACGAGTAACCTTTGGATTCACACCAATAAAAATATTTGCGCCAAATCTTATGATAGATCTTCCTGGTGACAGGCTTTCTAGCCTGAATCAGGGTATCAATGACCGACTCAGAGAGACCACGCTTTGATATAATCAGGCGTTCAATCTCCAAGCAGTCAGACGCAGAGAAATTAGATTTGGATGCGTGAACAAACCTTGTATAAGAAGGTCCCGCCTCATTGGCAGAGATCATGGTAGAACCAAGGCCATGTCCACTAGGTCTGCATACCAAGTCCTGTGTGGCCACGCAGGTGCTATCAGAATCACAGAAGCTCTCTCCTGCTTTATTCTGGCAACCAGACGTAGAAGGAGAGGAAATACATAGGCCAGATTGAAGGTCCAAGGCACTGCAAGAGCATCTATCAGTACCGCCTTGGGATCCCGGGACCTGGACCCGTAACGAGGAAGTTTGGCATTCTGACGGGATGCCATCAGATCCGATTCTGGTGTGCCCCATAGCTGAATCAGCTGGGCAAATACCTCCGGATGGAGTTCCCAAGATGAAAAGTCTAACGACTTAGGAAATCCGCCTCCCAGTTCACTACTCCTGGGATGTGGATTGCTGAGAGATGGCAAGAGTGATCCTCTGCCCATCGGATTATTTTGGTAAACTCCATCATCGCTAGAGAACTCCTTGTTCCTCCTTGACTATTTATATAAGTGATGTTGTCCGACTGAAACCTGATGAATTTGGCCGCAGCAAGCTGAGGCCATGCCTGAAGCGCATTGAATATCGCTCTCAGATCTAGAATATTTATCGGGAGAAGAGATTCCTCCCGAGACCATAAGCCCTGTGCTTTCAGGGAGTTCCAGACTGCACCCCAGCCTAGCAGGCTGGCATCTGTCGTTACAATGAGCCACTCTGGCCTGCGGAAACACATTCCCTGAGACAGGTGGTCCTGAGAAAACCACCAGAAAAGAGAATCTCTGGTCTCCTGGTCCAGATGCAGTTGAGGAGACAAATCTGTATAATCCCCATTCCACTGTTTGAGCATGCACAGTTGCAGTGGTCTGAGGTGTAGGCGGGCAAAAGGAACTATGTCCATTGCCGCTACCATGAGTCAGAAGTTTTGAATTTCTGACCTCCGTCAGAAATATTTTCATTTCTACCGAGTCTATCAGAGTCCCTAGGAAGGAAACTCTTATAAGAGGGAAGAGAGAACTTTTTATGTTAACCGTCCACCCGTGAGATTTCAGAAAAGCCAACACAATGTCCGTGTGAGACTTGGATAACTGGAAAGTTGACGCCTGAATTAAGAAAAGGCGCCACTGCTATGCCCCGTGGTCGTATAACCGCCAGAAGGGACCCTAGTACCCTTGTGAAAATTCTGTGAATAGGGATGGGTAGATACACATCCTTTAAGTCCACGGTGGTCATATATTGACCCTCCTGGATCAGAGGTAGAATAGACCGAATAGTCTCCATCTTGAATGATGGGACTAAAGGAACTTGTTTAGAATTTAGAGATCCAAGATTGATCTGAAAGTTCCCTCTTTTTTGGAAACCACAAACAGGTTTGAGTAAAATCCTAGCCCCTGTTCCTCTTTTGGGACTGGGCGGATCACCCCCATGGTATGTAGGTCTTCTACACAGCGTAAGAACGCCTCTCTCTTTGTTTACAGACAATCGAGAAATGTGAAAAGTCCCCCTTGGAAGAGAGCCTTTGAACTCCAGAAAATATCCCTGGGACACAATTTCTAAAGCCCAGGGATCGTGGACATCTCTTGCCCAAGCCTGAGCGAAGAGAGAGAGTCTGCCCCCTACTAGATCCGGTTCTGGAACGGGGGCTACCCCTTCATGCTGTCTTAGAGGCAGCTGCAGGCTTCTTGGCCTGTTTACCCTTGTTCCAAGCCTGGTTAGGTCTCCAGACTGACTTGGACTGTGCAAAATTCCCCTCTTGCTTTGCAACAGAGGAAGCTGAAGCGGGACCACTCTTGAAATTCTGAAAGGAACGAAAATTATTTTGTTTGGTCCTCATCTTATTTGATCTATCCTGAGGGAGGGCATGACCTTTCCCTCCAGTGATGTCTGAAATAATCTCTTTCAATACAGGCCCAAATAGGGTCTTTCCCTTGAAAGGGATGTTCAAAAGTTTAGTTTTAGATGACACATCAGCACACCAGGATTTAAGCCATAACGCCCTGCGTGCTAAAATGGCAAAACCTGAATTCTTTGCCGTTAATTTAGCCAGTTGAAAAGCGGTCACAAGATGGCTTCTCTTTCTGCCGCAATTATCTGCACTAAACTGTCACAAGATGGCTTCTCTTTCTGCCGCAATTATCTGCACTAAACTGTCACAAGATGGCTTCTCTTTCTGCCGTAATTATCTGCACTAAACTGTCACAAGATGGCTTCTCCTTCTGCCGTAATTATCTGCACTAAACTGTCACAAGATGGCTTCTCTTTCTGCCGTAATTATCTGCACTAAACTGTCACAAGATGGCTTCTCCTTCTGCCGCAATTATCTGCACTAAACTGTCACAAGATGGCTTCTCTTTCTGCCGCAATTATCTGCACTAAACTGTCACAAGATGGCTTCTCTTTCTGCCGTAATTATCTGCACTAAACTGTCACAAGATGGCTTCTCCTTCTGCCGTAATTATCTGCACTAAACTGTCACAAGATGGCTTCTCCTTCTGCCGTAATTATCTGTACTAAACTGTCACAAGATGGCTTCTCCTTCTGCCGTAATTATCTGCACTAAACTGTCACAAGATGGCTTCTCTTTCTGCCGTAATTATCTGCACTAAACTGTCACAAGATGGCTTCTTCTTCTGCCGCAATTATCTGCACTAAACTGTCACAAGATGGCTTCTTCTGCCGTAATTATCTGCACTAAACTGTCACAAGATGAGTTCTCCTTCTGCCGCAATTATCTGCACTAAACTGTCACAAGATGGCTTCTCTTTCTGCCGTAATTATCTGCACTAAATTGTCACAAGATGGCTTCTCTTTCTGCCGTAATTATCTGCACTAAACTGTCACAAGATGGCTTCTCTTTCTGCCGTAATTATCTGCACTAAACTGTCACAAGATGGCTTCTCCTTCTGCCGTAATTATCTGCACTAAACTGTCACAAGATGGCTTCTCCTTCTGCCGTAATTATCTGTACTAAACAGTCACAAGATGGCTTCTCCTTCTGCCGTAATTATCTGCACTAAACTGTCACAAGATGGCTTCTCTTTCTGCTGTAATTATCTGCACTAAACTGTCACAAGATGGCTTCTCCTGCCGTAATTATCTGCACTAAACTGTCACAAGATGGCTTCTCCTTCTGCCGTAATTATCTGCACTAAACTGTCACAAGATGGCTTCTCTTTCTGCTGTAATTATCTGCACTAAACTGTCACAAGATGGCTTCTCCTGCCGTAATTATCTGCACTAAACTGTCACAAGATGGCTTCTCCTTCTGCCGTAATTATCTGCACTAAACTGTCACAAGATGGGTTCTCTTTCTGCCGTAATTATCTGCACTAAACTGTCACAAGATGGCTTCTCCTTCTGCTGTAATTATCTGCACTAAACTGTCACAAGATGGCTTCTCCGTCTGCCGTAATTATCTGCACTAAACTGTCACAAGATGGCTTCTCTTTCTGCCGTAATTATCTGCACTAAACTGTCACAAGATGGCTTCTTCTGCCGCAATTATCTGCACTAAACTGTCACAAGATGGCTTCTCCTTCTGCCGTAATTATCTGCACTAAACTGTCACAAGATGGGTTCTCTTTCTGCCGTAATTATCTGCACTAAACTGTCACAAGATGGCTTCTCCTTCTGCTGTAATTATCTGCACTAAACTGTCACAAGATGGCTTCTCCTTCTGCCGTAATTATCTGCACTAAACTGTCACAAGATGGCTTCTCCTTCTGCCGTAATTATCTGCACTAAACTGTCACAAGATGGCTTCTCTTTCTGCCGTAATTATCTGCACTAAACTGTCACAAGATGGCTTCTTCTGCCGCAATTATCTGCACTAAACTGTCACAAGATGGCTTCTCTTTCTGCCGTAATTATCTGCACTAAACTGTCACAAGATGGCTTCTTCTGCCGCAAGCTATAAAACAAACGTGTACCAGTTTATACGTTTGAGAAGTATTTAAAGGGACATAAAACAAGTTGGGATAGAGACAAAATATAATATGTACTTTAATTACATTACCTGCAAATTTATACTGCAGTGCATCTTCATTAACCCGTTCTTTTAGGTTCCGAATTGTACAGCTCTAACCCCCCCCACACACACATTTCCTTCTATGGCTGTATCTATATCCACCTTTGCTTTGGTAGAATACAAGAGTTTAACACTCATTATCTGCTGGAGCCGGCCTAGAAGCAAATAAGCAGCTGTGATTTTTCATAGTTTTGAAAAAGTAAATTTATGCCTGATAAATTAATTTCTTCTATGGTACGACGAGTCCACAGATTCATCCTTTACTTGTGGGATATTATCCTCCTGCTAACAGGAAGTGGTAAAGAGCACCACAGCAGAGCTGTCTATATAGCTCCTCCCTTAGCTCCACCCCCCAGTCATTCGACCGAAGGTACAGGAAGAAAAAGGGGAAACTAAAAGGTGCAGAGGTGACTGAAGTTTAAAATAAAAAAATATAATCTGTCTGAAAATGACAGGGTGGGCCGTGGACTCGTCGTACCATAGAAGAAATTAATTTATCAGGTAAGCATAAATTTACTTTTCTTCTATAAGGTACGACGAGTCCACGGATTCATCCTTTACTTGTGGGATACAATACCAAAGCTACAGGACACGGATGAACGGGAGGGACAAGACAGATGGCTAAACAGAAGGCACCACTGCTTGAAGAACTTTTCTCCCAAAAATAGCCTCCGAAGAAGCAAAAGTATCAATTTTGGAAAAGGTATGAAGCGAAGACCAAGTCGCAGCCTTACAAATCTGTTCAACAGAAGCATAATTTTTAAAAGCCCATGTGGAAGCCACCGCTCTAGTAGAGTGAGCTGTAATTCTTTCAGGAGGCTGCTGTCCAGCAGTCTCGTATGCCAAACGGATGATGCTTTTCAGCCAAAAAGAAAGAGAGGTAGCCGTAGCTTTTTGACCTCTACGTTTTCCAGAATAGAGAACAAACAAAGAAGATGTTTGATGGAAATCTTTGGTCGCTTGCAAGTAAAACTTCAAAGCACGAACCACGTCCAAGTTGTGCAACAGACGCTCCTTCTTAGAGGAAGGATTAGGACACAGAGAAGGAACTATAATCTCCTGATTAATATTCTTATTAGTAACAACCTTAGGAAGGAATCCAGGTTTGGTACGCAAAACCACCTTATCAGCATGAAAAACAAGATAAGGAGAGTCGCATTGCAATGCAGATAGTTCAGAAACTCTTCGAGCCGAAGAGATAGCAACTAAAAACAGAACTTTCCAAGATAGAAGCTTAATATCTTTAGAATGCATAGGTTCAAACGGAACCCCTTGAAGAACTTTAAGAACTAAATTCAAACTCCATGGCGGAGCAACAGGTTTAAACACAGGCTTGATTCTAACTAAAGCCTGACAGAACGACTGAACGTCTGGAACATCTGCCAGACGCTTGTGCAGTAAAATTGATAAAGCAGATATCTGTCCCTTTAGGGAACTAGCTGATAGCCCCTTCTCCAATCCTTCTTGGAGAAAAGACAAAATCCTAGGAATCCTGATCTTACTCCATGAGTAGCCTTTGGATTCGCACCAAGAAAGATATTTATGCCATATCTTATGATAAATTTTCCTAGTGACAGGCTTTTGAGCCTGAATCAAGGTATCTATGACCGACTCAGAGAATCCCCGCTTGGATAAAATCAAGCGTTCAATCGCCAGGCAGTCAGCCGCAGAGAAACTAGATTTGGATGCTGGAACCTTGAATCAAAAGGTCCTGTCTCAGTGGCAGAGTCCATGGTGGAAGAGATAACATCTCCACCAGGTCAGCATACCAAGTCCTGCGTGGCCACGCAGGTGCTATCAAAATCACTGAAGCTCTCTCCTGTTTGATTCTGGCAATTAAACGAGGAAGGAGAGGAAATGGTGGAAACACATAAGCCAGGTTGAACGACCAGGGTACTGCTAGAGCATCTATCAGTACTGCTTGAGGATCCCTTGATCTGGACCCGTAACAAGGAAAGTTGGCGTTCTGACGAGACGCCATCAGATCCAATTCCGGTGTGCCCCATTGAAGAATCTATTGTGCAAACACCTCCGGATGGAGTTCCCACTCCCCCGGATGAAAAGTCTGATGACTTAGAAAATCCGCTTCCCAGTTCTCCACTCCTGGGATATAGATTGCTGATAGATGGCAAGAGTGAGTCTCTGCCCATCGAATTATTTTGGTAACCTCTATCATCGCTAGAGAACTCTTTGTTCCCCTCTGATGATTGATATATGCTACAGTCGTGATATTGTCCGACTGGAATCTTATGAATCTGGCCGAAGTCAGCTAAGGCCACGCCTGAAGCACGTTGAATATCGCTCTCAGTTCTAGAATATTGATCGGGAGGAGAGCCTCCTCCTGAGTCCACACACCCTGAGCTTTCAGGGAATTCCAGACTGCACCCCAGCCCAATAGGCTGGCGTCCGTCGTCACTATGACCCATACTGGCCTGCGGAAACACATTCCATGGGACAGATGATCCTGTGACAACCACCAAAGAAGAGAGTCTCTGGTCTCTTGATCCAGATTTATCTGAGGAGATAAATCCGCATAATCCCCATTCCACTGTTTGAGCATGCATAGTTGCAGTGGTCTGAGATGGAAGCAAGCAAACAGAACTATGTCCATTGCCGCTACCATTAGTCCGATTACCTCCATACACTGAGCCACTGACGGCCGAGGAATGGAATGAAGAGCTCGGCAGGTGGTTAAAATCTTTGATTTCCTGACCTCCGTCAGAAAAATTTTCATGTCCACCGAATCTATCAAGAGTTCCCAGGAATGGAACTCTTGTGAGAGGGATAAGTGAACTCTTTTTTACGTTCACCTTCCACCCGTGAGATCTTAGAAAAGAAAACACGATGTTCGTGTGAGATTTGGCTAGTTGGTAAGTTGACGCCTGAATTAAGATATCGTCCAGATAAGGCGCCACTGCTATGCCCCGCGGCCTTAGAACCGCCAAAAGGGACCCTAGCACTTTTGTGAAAATTCTGGGAGCTGTGTCCAACCAGAAGGGAAGAGCCACAAACTGGTAATGCTTGTCCAGGAAGGCGAACCTGAGGAACTGGTGATGATCTTTGTGGATAGGGATGTGTAGATACGGTCCATGGTGGTCATATATTGACCCTCCTGGATCATTGGTAAAATAGTCCGAATGGTCTCCATCTTGAAGGATGGGACTCTGAGGAATTTGTTTAGGATCTTGAGATCTAAAATTGGTCTGAAGGTTCCCTCTTTCTTGGGAACCACAAACAGATTAGAGTAAAACCCCTGCGCCCTGTTCTGTTTTCGGAACTGGGCAGATCACTCCCATGGTATATAGGTCTTCTACACAGCGTAAGAACGCCTCTCTTTTTGTCTGGTTTACAGACAATTGAGAAAGATGGAATCTCCCCCTTGGAGGAGAATCTTTGAAATCTAGAAGATACCCCTGGGTTACGATTTCTAACGCCCAGGAGTCCTGAACGTCTCTTGCCCAAGCCTGAGCAAAGAGAGAAAGTCTGCCCCCTACTAGATCCGGTCCCGGATCGGGGGCTACCCCTTCATGCTGTCTTGGTGGCAGCAGTGGGATTCTTGGCCTGTTTAGCTTTGTTCCAAGTCTAGTTAGGTCTCCAGACCGACTTGGATTGAGCAAAATTCCCCTCTTGGTTTGCAGCAGGGGAAGAGATAGAGGGACCACCTTTGAAGTTTGGAAAGGAATGAAAATTATTTTGTTTGGTCCTCATCTTATTTGTCTTATCCTGAGGAAGGGCATGACCTTTTCGTCCAGTGATGTCTGAAATGATCTCTTTCAGTTCAGGCCCGAATAGGGTCTTACCTTTGAAAGGGATGGCTAAAGCTTAGATTTTGATGACACAGCAGCCGACCAGGACTTAAGCCATAACGCTCTACGCGCTAAAATGGCAAAACCTGAATTCTTTGACGCTAATTTAGCCAGTTGAAAAGCGGCATCTGTAATGAAAGAATTAGCTAGCTTGAGAGCCCTAATTCTATCCAGAATATCATTCAATGGGGTCTCAACCTGAAGAGCCTCCTCCAGAGCCTCGAACCAAAAAGCAGCTGCAGTAGTTACAGGAACAATGCACGCTATAGGTTGCAGACGAAAACCCTGATTAATAAATATTTTCTTTAGGAGACCCTCTAATTTTTTATCCATAGGATCTTTGAAAGCACAACTGTCCTCAATAGGTATTAGTTGTACGCTTAGCCAGGGTAGAAATAGCTCCCTCCACCTTAGGGACCGTCTGCCACGAGTCCCGCATGGTTTCTGATATGGGAAACATTTTCTTAAAAGTAGGAGGGGGAGAGAACGGAATACCTGGTCTATCCCACTCCTTAGTAACAATGTCCGAAATTCTCTTAGGGACCGGAAAAACATCAGTGTAGGCAGGAACCTCTAGATATCTGTCCATTTAACACAATTTCTGTGGAACTAAAATAGGGTCACAATCATCCAGAGTCGCTAAAACCTCCCTGAGCAATAAGCAGAGGTGTTCTAGTTTAAATTTAAAAGCCGTCATATCTGAGTCTGTCTGAGGGAACATCTTTCCTGAATCAGAAATCTCTTCCTCAGACAGCAAATCCCTCACTCCCAACTCAGAACATTGTGAGGGTACATCGGATATGGCTAATAAAGCGTCAGAGGGCACAGCATTTACTCTCACACCAGACCTACTGCGCTTCCCCTGCAACCCAGGCAGCTTAGATAAAACCTCTGTGAGGGTAGTATTCATAACAGCGGCCATATCTTGCAGGGTGAAAGAATTAGACGCACTAGAAGTACTTGGCGTCGCTTGTGCGAGCGTTAATGGTTGTAACACTTGGGGAGAATTAGATGGCATAACCCGATTCCCTTCTGACTGAGAATTATCCTGCGACATACTTTTATTAGCTAAAATATGTTCTTTGCAATTTATTGCCCTTTTAGTGCATGAGGGACACATTTTAAGTGGGGGTTCCACAATGGCTTCCCTCAATGTCAGACATGTTGAACAGGCCAGTAATGACCACAAACAAGCTTGAAAACACTTTATTTAGTGAAAAAATAACAATCTTAAAAAAGAGAAAAAAAGCATACACGTTCTGCAAAACTGCTTTAAAATACACCAATCCTTTCAATTTTTTGATATGATATACAAATAATGCAGCTGAGATTGCCCCACAAAGAAAGGAACAGTTAACCCTTTACTGTGCAAAACCGGATCGCTAATAAGGCCTAAATCCGGACAAAAACACCCCCTGCACCTCCGCCTACCTGCCCTCAGGGGTTGGAAAAATGGAGTTAAAGCTTCGATTTGGCCCAACACTTCCACAAGGGCCCACCGGAGTTGGAGCTTGCTGTGCAATTACAACTGTGCAACTGGGGCGCGAAAATAGGCCCCGCCCATCTCACTCGATGTTTTTACAGCCTAAAGGAACCGCACCAGAGCGGTTCCAAACTAGCCATGTGGGTTCTGAAACCCAAACCAGAAGCCAAGTGTACCCTCAATAAAGTCACAAAAAAAACGTTATTGAAATAATCTTTCAGTTCCCAAAAACGTTATAAGCACTCCCAGTTCACAAAACGTTTGCCCACAAACATTCAGTGTCAACCATTTTTTTTATATTAGCCCCTTATGCAAGCTTAGTAATACCCCTCTATATCTTTTAGGATTATTGCTTACCCTCTCCCTCATGGGGATACTGTCAGCCAATTCTGAAATACCACAGTCTCTCCAGAGAAAAATTACTGAACATACCTCAATGCTTGTAGCATGAAAAGCGTTCCTAACACTGAAGTTTCTTGTACTCCTCAGCCATTCTGTGGGAACTGCTCTGGATCTTAGTGACAAATGCTAAGATCATCAGCCTCCAGGCAGAAGTCTTCATCCATCTGCTGCCTGTTAGTAAATAGTACACACCGGTACCATTTAAAATAAAAAACTCTTGCTTGAAGAAATTAAAAACTAATATTTTATCACCTCTTTCACTTTACCCTTCCTAGTACTTAGAGTAGGCAAAGAGAATGACTGGGGGGTGGAGCTAAGGGAGGAGCTATATAGACAGCTCTGCTGTGGTGCTCTTTGCCACTTCCTGTTAGCAGGAGGATAATATCCCACAAGTAAAGGATGAATCCGTGGACTCGTCGTACCTTATAGAAGAAATTATTTTAAAACACTTGCCAGCAATTTTTTAATGTAAACTATTTTTTACTTAATTAGCCCTTTTATTATATGCACAGATCTCACCATGTTTTATGACACTTATAAGTTTAGAAAATGACAATATGAAAGACAAAAAAATAAATAAAAATTAAATAGTTTATTTAACCATTGTCATGACATCGGGTTGTATTTTTTTGCTTGGTTAAAAGATATTTTGTTTTGTAAACAGTTGTTATACATGATTTACCAAACTACTCAAAGCAGTTTGTGTCCTGAAAGGAAATAAGCAATTTTGATTCATAAAGCTACAGATTCATGTTCGCTGTAACAAAAGGTCCATTTAATAAACAATATATACACGCAAAGATTCCCCAGCTGCCTGCTGCCAGAGAATCCACATTATTTTGTAAATCATCTCAAACTTAGAAAAAATATGTACAAACTTATATGAAGCCTGATTTAGGATTTTTTTCTCCTAAAGATAAACAAAAAATAAAACAACAACTTGAACATGCTATTAAATATTGCACCTGCAAACAAGGACAAAGTATTGCAAGGTACAAAATGCGTCAAGCATTTGGCTACAGTAAGAAAATAAATTAAGCTGGAAAAATGTTCAGAGTATCTGCAAAATATTGAACTACTTTCATATAGACAAAAGAAAAGTGCCAAACTATGGGGTAAAATTTAAGTTGTGGCCCATAATGCTTTTGGGGATATTAACCCATTATATTTGCATTCCTAATTCATGCTGTAATACTATATATATATATATATATATATATATATATATATATAGTATATGTGTGTGAAAAAAATACATAATTACCATAGTTTGCTAGTCAATCAAAAGAAAGTTACTAGCCCACTGTTTTAAATACAGGAAAATTATAATTTCTTAATTGTGTATGACTAGTGGAAATTTCCAGCTGTGTATATGTAAGTGTTTGAATATGTATGTATATATTTCCCATGACTATAAAAAACAAGGTTTATTATTTTCTGAAGACCTGCAGTTGTAGATAAAAATGGGCTCTCTGACCTTGATGTATCATTAAATTGTAATTGTTTTCATCTGTTCTAAAATAAGGTGTATTCATAGGATGATTGGAAAGCTCCAGAAAGGACAGTATGACATTGAAACGTCTAGTACAGGTATTATACAGATACCTTTCTGTGCATAATGTAATAAGGCAGATATAGAATGACTACATTTTTTTCTGGTTCTGTATGCAACGGTTGATTGACTGACACCTTCCTGCCCATTCAGGTTGACTGACAATGTTCTGCCCAGTGAGAGAGAGAATAGGCTGCAAGAGATATTGGAAATGCTTTCATACTCTTCATCGTTTGCAATAAAAGTAGTATACAAGTGAAATAAAAGTTTCATGCATCACTCCCAGTCCTGAATTCGGAGCAATTTGCACTGAATAAAAAAATGCATATTGTTTGTTTGCATAACACAAAGAAAACATATCCATTGCAACTCCTGCCTATGTATAGGCTTGGGGTAATACAGCCAGTAATATGCCATACTACACTAATTGCAATCCCAATGTGCTTTGCCTAGGAAATTATATATATATATATATATATATATTAGCACTACTGTGCCATACGGTAGAGAAAAGTGCACAGCAGAGCCACTGGGCATGTGCGGTAGCTTCATTATATCAGAGCACCTGAAGATAGTGGATTCCCTAAGCAATGTACGGAACAAAATTATTATATATATATTTTTAAAACCAGTGCAAGAAGTAATTGTGTCCCATATTTGACTTCCACAGATGACGTTGGTTTTGCTTGTTTAATGTCACCTTCCTCAATAAAGCATCTCATTGGATAAACTGGCAAACGAAGAATATATGTCATTTTGTGAGTAATATTTTTCCCAGTGACTGAATATTTCAGGGTCAGTCATCTATGTTACAACAACAAACCAGTTACTGGTCTGCCATATTTAAAACAAACAGTAACGTATAAAATCTTGCGCCTGTTGACTACACTCGTTTGAGGAGTCTCCATTCACTGTGGTCACGCATCTCGCTCTAACGGATGCTGATATACCTACGTTTGTAGTATAGCAAGCAGCCTACTTCTCTGCCAAAATCATAGAAGAATAGCTTATTGGCAGCTTGGGTCACAACATAGGGATGGTTATTCCAGATATGCCCAGGTCTTGATTATTCGGGATGACTGAGAAGCCTTTCATCTAGTCTATTAACTTCCGTCTCTTCTGCAGGTTTGTCCACATTATGAAGACAAACATTCTGTTAAAGAGATGACGACTTTGAGCTCAGTTTCTCTAAGCAAAATAAAAAGAATAATAGTAATTGCACAGTCTATAATATGGAATTGGCTTTCTTCTGATTTATTAAGTCTAAGTAGAGTTCAGATCGGAGGAATCTGGGGTAGGAATCTTTCTCCATGAGTCCGAATATCCGTTTCTGTGCAAGGTCAAAGCAAGTGCGGTTTATGTTCTGCAAGTTTTCTTTGGTGTGCTCCCGTGTGTATGAATCCAGATTCACCTGAAAATAAAAGGAAGATTAAAAACACTTAAACATTTTATGTTAAATTAAGGTAGTGAAGAATTTTCAAGTAATTTTAACTAAAAATGTTATATCACCCCCCCCCCCCCCACAGAGATACCCTGACACCTTACTACATAGAGACAGACACTTGCAAATTTTGCTAACACAAAGCCAGTAAAAATCATTTAAAAACATTTTTGTATTAATTTACTAATTCCTGATGCATATCTCTAAAAATAAATGAAAGCCTCCTTAATATTAGAAAACGTACACAAATCCAGCCCATTTGCCCAATCCTTGTCATTAAACATACAAAGCTAGCTGGCCCTGTAGTGTAAACACACTATTACATACACTTTTGTGACTGTGTCCTAACAGATGGGGACGTTTACTTTTCTCAGCAAGCAGAGATCAATTCTGTCCAATTTGGAATTTCTCAAGCTAGATGCTATTTTTGCACTTTGGTTGAAGTTAGAAGAAACACAAATACAAATCCAGAATTCAAAAACCCAAACATTCTAAAATCTTAACTTTTTAATTAAAGCGACAGTCTACACTAACATTGTTATTGTTTAAAAAGATAGATAACGCCTTTACTACCAATTCCCCAACTTTACACAACCAACATTGTTATATTAATATACTTTATAACACTTAAACCTCTACATATCTGCCTGTCTCTAAGCCACTACAGACAGACTCTTATCATATGATTTTGTATTTGCTTTTCACAACAGGATACTACTAGTTCATGTGGGCCATATAGATAACATTGTGCTCACGCCTGTTGAGTTAAGATTTAGCACAACACAGTACTAAATGCAACTCAATAGATAATAAATAAATAGTCATGTAATCAGGGGGCTTTCAGAAGAGGCTTAGATACAAGGTAATCACAGAGGTAAAAAGTATATTAATATAACTGACATAAGGAGCAGTCTGCAGAGGCTTAGATACAAGGTAATCACAGAGGTAAAAAGTATATTAATATAACTGAGATAAGGGGGCAGTCTGCAGAGGCTTAGATACAAGGTAATCACAGAGGTAAAAAGTATATTAATATAACTGACATAAGGAGCAGTCTGCAGAGGCTTAGATACAAGGTAATCACAGAGGTAAAAAGTATATTAATGTAACTGAGATAAGGGGCAGTCTGCAGAGGCTTAGATACAGGGTAATCACAGAGGTAAAAAGTATATTAATATAACTGAGATAAGGAGCAGTCTGCAGAGGCTTAGATACAAGGTAATCACAGAGGTAAAAAGTATATTAATATAACTGAGATAAGGGGCAGTCTGCAGAGGCTTAGATACAAGGTAATCACAGAGGTAAAAAGTATATTAATATAACTGAGATAAGGGGCAGTCTGCAGAGGCTTAGATACAAGGTAATCACAGAGGTAAAAAGTATATTAATATAACTGAGATAAGGGGCAGTCTGCAGAGGCTTAGATACAAGGTAATCACAGAGGTAAAATGTGTATTAATATAACTGTGTTGGTTATGCAAAACTGGGGAATGGGTAATAAAGGGATTATCTATCTTTTAAAACAATAAATTTTTTATTGTAGACTGTCCCTTTAATAGTTATTTAAAAACAATCTTCTCTGTCTGTGTCTTTGGTTTGTTTGTTTTTTGGTTCAGAAATATTTAAAACAACAACTATTACCTTTCTATCTTTCTGATGGTACTATGTATACCATGATATAAAACTACCTTTAGGTCACATGTCTAAGGTATATTATGACATATACATATTGTGTAAATGACATAACATATTGATGTGTACACTTCGTTCCATTCCCTCTCTAAACTGTCCCATTTTAAAGATACAAATATTCCAAAATCCAAACCTTTTCCTGTCCTAAGCAGTTTATCTAAACACTGTGAGCTTAAAATATTGCTAGAAATCTCTTTATACAAAGTATACAATAAACAAAATGTGACTTCTATAATCAAATGTGCTTTGTTCAGTTTATTGAAGAGTAACCCTAGGCAGGCTTATAGGAGCTCAGGAGAGTGCATGTATCTATAGCAGGGTTCTTCAAACTTTTCCCCCAAGCCCCAGTGCCGTGATACCACACACCTTCATGACCCTATTTTTATGCTTGGTCTGAAAAATCCTGAAGTAATATACAACAAGATAGCTGCAATTTTTGTCAAAATGACTAAAATGTGTGTGTAGTTTATTCCTCATTGTAGCTAAACTTGAAAGTGTTGTAAAAGGTAATAACACACACACTTTCATACAACACACCTACACACACACACTCATGCAACACACACACTCATGCAACACACACGCAACACACTCATGCAACACACACGCAACACACTCATGCAACACACACGCAACACACTCATGCAACACACACACCACACACACTCATGCAACACACACACACACAACACACCTACACAGGGCCGCCATCAGGGGGTGACTCCTGTCAGGGGCCCAATGGGCCAGGGGGGCCCCATGAGGCAAGAACTAAAAAAAAAAAAAAAAAAATTTTTTTTTTTTAAATTTTGGCAGCCACCAGTGGGTACTACAGCAGAGTGCTAATTGAGCATGGGAAATGCTATTACAAGGAGTAAAGTATTAGCTTTTGAGAGGATTTCTGAGTGTGCACTAAACCACTATGCACAGTGTGAGACAGACTTGGCACTTTGTTTGTACAGTGTGTGCCAGAGTCAGACAGCAGATCACTTTCATTTGCAGAGGAGGTAGGACTTACTTAGCAAATGTTTTTTTATTTCTTTGTGCAATTTCGGATTGTAACTTCAGTGTGGTAGTAGTTGTATGGTGGGGCCAGGGGTCCATAAAACACATTTTTTTTTAGCAGCAGTGTATTTATGATTATTTGACAATGCTGTAGAAATTCTATTTTTTATTTATATATATATATATATATATATATATATATATATATATATATATATATATATATATATTTTACATTCCAGTTTACTGCCCCTTTATGCAAGGACTTTCCAGATGCAAGGATGCATTTTATCGAAGATTTTTACATCTGCATGAAATGTTATACTCTCAGACTAATATTGCTCAGTGTTTTAAATGAGACAGGTTAACGTAAAACTGTTCAGTTTACACTACAGCTGACATAATTTTGAAATACATACCAACGAGCCTAAATCCTGCATTTAACCAGATCTAATGGTATGAGTACAACAGCTTATGGTTCCGCCAAGACCATATAGAGTACAGCATTTTCAAAATCCATAAGTACAGCTGACAGATGGGAACATTTGTACACTATATTTGAAGTGGTGCTCTTGGTTGGGTAAAAAAAACAAAAAACATATGTCAACCTTTTAAAAGTACTTTTCTTCATCTAGCCATCTACCCAGATCATTAATGTACAATTTTGAATTCACAGAATTATCTTTGTTTGCACATTTACAAATATGATTCTTTAAAAAGTGATCTCTTAATTTCTGCAATTTTTTTTATCATGCATGTCACACATTGTTGATTTAGGGGATACAAGGTGCATGCATGTTTCGTCCTGTGAGTATTTCAGTGGGTGTCTGTGTTTGTCTTTGTACTTTGGTTTGTGTCTCTATGAGTGTGTATGTATTTTTTTTTTCTGTGGGTCTCTCTGTGAGGGTGGGGGTGTATGTCTTTGTGAATTTTTTGTGGATGTCTGTAAGGGTGTGTGCATATGTCTTTGAGCTTTTTCTATGGGTTTCTCTGTGAGGGTGTGTGTATGTTTGTGTTTGTGTATTTTCTCTGGATGCCTCTGTGAGGGTGGGTGTGTATGTCTGTGCTTTCTGTGGATGTCTCTGTGAGGGTGTGTGTGTATGTATGTATGTCTGTAATTTCTGTGGATGTCTCTGTGAGGGTGTGTGTTTTCTGTGGGTGTCTCTGTGAGGGTGTGTGTATGTCTTTGTGTGTTTTCTGTGGATGTCTCAGTGAGGGTGTGTGTATGTATGTATTTCTGTGTTTTATGTGGTTGTCTCTGTGTGTATGTCTTTGTGTGTTTTCTGTGGGTGTCTCTGTGTGTATGTCTTTGTGTGTTTTCTGAGGCTGTCTCTATTGGTGTTTCCTTGGGTGTGTATGTGCAAGCTTGAGTTTGTGTGTGTCTGTCCATTGGCTGTTCCTTTTTAGGACATTTTGACCTTACTACTGATTATTCACATCTTTCTACAGACTTTGAGACTAACAAGACCTTTCCGGAAGTCACCAATCCACCATTTAACCTTTAAATTATTGTTTAGGGAGTTCAGGCCCTTCCTTTCAGCCACTTCATGCTGTTGTCATCATTTAGTTGGCATCTTCCTTTACAAAAAGATAATCAGAACTCCATATTTTGTTTTCTAAATCTCCTTTTTTACAAAACTGTAGTTTACCTCATTACTTATCAGGTCAATGTAAACAAGTGCTGAGTGTCTGTTTGGGTGTGTTTCTTTGCGTGTCTGCTAGAGTGTCTATATGTGAATCCTTACGTGTGAGTGTGTGTCTGTGTGTGTGTATGTTACTACCTTTACAACATTTCCATGTTTAAATAGACACTTAAGAATAAAGTGCATATACGTTTTAGTCACTTGGTCAAAAATTGCACATGTCAAAGGAGGGGGGGGGGCCTGATCAATGGTTAAGTCAGGGGCCCCAAAATTTCTAGTGGCGGCCCTGCACCTACACACACTCATACAACACACACACACAACACACACTCATGCAACAACACACACACACAACACACACACTCATGCAACACAGACACACACGCATGCAACACACACACACTCACATACAACACACACACACACTCAAGCAACACAAACAACTCTAATATAATTTCCATCTAAGTGAGATACAGATCATCTATAAGCTCTGCTGCCCAATGCATGTAACAGCTGATCATGAAATCAGTGGGAGTTTAGCAACAGAAACCAATGTTGTATGTGAAATGACTGAGTAATTCAGGTACATTGCACTATTGTGAAAATGCTCTATTTTTATGCTCTTTAATACAGAATATATATTTTTCTTTCATATGGTTTCCCCCACATACCTCTTTACACGACTGTATGGCAATGTATTCTGAGAATATTTTCTTGGCCTTTGATGTCATCTTGGACTGAGATTTGACCTTTTTGTAGTCCTCGCAGGCAAGCCAAAAGTCTAGGTTTTCCTCACTGAACTCTGTGCGTAGGAAGGCTCTAAAGGCTGCTACCCCATCTGCAGAAAAACAGTTGAGGGTTAGCCGAGAGATAACGTGTGCACATTATTGCTAAGCAGGTAGCATAAAGCAAAATATTCATTCTGCGCTTGGTGGGTCTGATGAAACCGATCCAGTCATTCTGTATTCACTTGATATATTTATAGGTCATGGAAACTGTTTAATTTGTTACCAATGCTATTTCTAAAAACCCATCTAGCAGTAGTGATCTCTTAAAAGGACATTAAAACGGGATTAGTAAAGTTAAAGAATCATTCCCCGTAAAAAATGTTTTATTATGCCTAACATAAAAACACTGTGCAATAAATAGTTTGCATCCTTCTCCAGAGAGACTGGAACGCATTCAGTGCAATGCAAAACTCTGATACTACCTAGTGCTGTATTGTGATTGGTTGATATGCACAGGAGCTGTTAAAGGGACATTAAATACTAAATAACTGCTAGATAGAATAACATTAGTTGTTTAAATAGTCACAATATAAGTTTTAGCTGCTATGTTGTCATTGGATTACTTGATGTGTACCGCTAAGTCCCAGTGGTGTTATTTATTTACAACTATAGTCATTTCCACCCCTGGCTTTTCAATAAGAACGTTTTGTTGTGTGGCCAAATGGCAGCTTTGCATAAAAAGACATTAAACGCTAATACATAGTATTAAGGCTATTCCCGCCTATCTCTAGCCATTGGTGCCGCCATGTTGAAATTAAAGGGACGCTACACCTAAAAATTTTCTTTCATGCTTCAAGTAGAGAATACAATTTTAAACATCATTCCAATTTACTTCTATTATCTAGTTTGCTTCATTATTTAGCTATCCTCTGTTGAAGAAATAGCAATGCACATGGGTGAGCCAATCATATGAGGCATATATGTACAGCAACCAATCAGCAGCTACTGAGCATATCTAGATATGCTTTTCAGCAC